>NW_024097681.1:600000-812232 GCF_016545835.1 Crotalus tigris
TAAAACTTGCATTTAAGAATTCCATCTTTTATTGTTTCTATCCAAAAATAACTGCTTAAAGCAGCAATTTTAACTCTGGCAAAAAAAGAACATAAGCTTCCTCTTTTTTTTGCTCAACTTTATTTTTAGTCACAAAATTAAAATATAGACTCAATTTTTTTCAAAAACAAAAATATAAACAGAATATTCAGTTCAATGGTGAAAAAAGTAAGGTTCTACATTTAGGCAAGAAAAACCAAATGTATAGGTATAGTATAGGGCACAGGTCGGCAACCTGCAGCTCCGGAGCCGCATGCGGCTCTTTGAGCCTTCCCCTTCCCAGCCTTCTCTGCCATTTGCAGAGAGAGACAGAGAAAGAGAGAGGCACTTGCGCTTCCCTGCTTCTCTCTCTGTCTCCCTCCCTCCCTCCCTCCCTCTCTCTCTCTCTCTCTCTCTCTCTCTGTGTGTGTGTGTGTGTGTGTGTGTGTGTGTGTGTAAAAGAGAGTAGACTCAACGGTGTTCTCCGAGGAGCTGAAAAGCTTTTTGGGTGAGGCTCCTCCCTTTGCTGCGTCTCTGCAGGAAGCAGGAAGCAGGAAGGGCAGGAGAGAGCTAGCTAGCCCAGTTATGCTGACTCAGGAATTCTGGGAGTTGAAATCCATGAGTCATAAAAGAGCCGAGGTTGCCTACCCCTGAATTTGTTGGAGAACAGCTTGAAGCCAGCTTGCCAGGTGAGCAGAAGATCAGAGAGAGGGAGGGGGAGAGAGAGAGAAAGAGAGGGAGAGAGAGGGAGAGGGAGGGGGAGAGAGAGAGAGGAAAGACAGAGAGTGAATGGGGGAAGAGGACTGGCAGACCAAGGACAGAGAGAGAGAGAGAGAGAGAGAGGGAGGGAGGGAGAGACAGAAAGAGAGAGAGAGAGACCCTTTTGATATCTAAAATGAAGATAACACTGCATATATCCTTTTTTACCTTTATGAGTAAAGAACATGCTCCTAGATTGGAGCTAAATGCAGAACAGACTGATTTATAGTTGGTAGACTGGGTGCCTCCCCAGCAGATAAGATGATAGATAGATAGATAGATAGATAGATAGATAGATAGATAGATAGATAGATAGATAGATAGATAGATAGATGGTGAGAGTAAAATATGATCACCAGGAAAAGTTAAAACATTAAAAGTTTTAATATAAAACAGAAGTTTTAAATAAAAACATTAAAAGTTTTAAAAATTAGCAACCTAGCTTTCGTTGGCTCCTGCCAACTTCATCAGGGCATACAGAAATCAATGGGAGTAAACATTTATATGTAAGTTAACGCCTGCGCTCGACTCTCTCAAATGCCTCCCTGAGAGCTTTATCTTTAAATTAGTACATTGTTTGGTCTCCTATAGTTTAGCAACCAATGATAAGGACAGAGGACAAAGAACATGGGAGTTCCTCACAGTAAAAATAGAGAAAAAAAGAGAATTAAATAATTAAAAATAAAAATATTATTTTTTGCAAATTAATAAAATGCAAAATCCCTATGATGAAAATCTAATATAGAAATAAATCCAATCAAGTCATTTTCATAATCCAGGAAATCACCATAATTTCCTTATGGACAAAGCAAACATTATTCAGAGCAGCACAGTAGAACAAAGGAAAGATACAAAAACAATCATATAAAATCCAGCAATCAGTTAGGCTAAATCAACATTCAATGAGTCAATTAACTTTTGAAAGTAAAAAAGCAAAGTAAAATAGAAACTTCAAGGAATGCAGTTAAAATCGAGGCTGCTTTAAAAAAAATCAATCAGATGAGAGAAAGAGATGGAGGCTTGACTTTTGGCTGCTCCTACAGGAACTACAGTCTTTAAGATTCCTCTTCCCAGACAAGTCCACGATCATCCAAAAGTTTTCTTGGATCATTCCTAGATGCTCCCATCCAAATCCAGGGAGCAGCCCCACCAAAGAAGCAGCTTTGGCAGAAAAATCAGCCGATCGTCAGCAGAGAAAAAAATTGCCCTGCCATTTAGTATGCCATCCTGGGAGAAGTTTCTCAACATAAGCTTTCTCTCTCTCTTTCTCTCTCTCTCTCTCTCTCTTTTTTCTTTTTTCCCCTTGTGAAAATACTTTTTATTGAATTATAGAATAAAATATAAAATACAAAGCAAATAGTAGGACACAATGGGGAGAAAAAAGGGAAAGGAAACTGAGAGAAAGAAGATGGAAAGAAAAGACATTGACTTCCAACTTTCTCTATTGCAGTAGAATAAAGCATTAACATCGAACCTCAACTTTTTACTTTTTCATAATAGTATATA
This sequence comes from Crotalus tigris, assembly GCF_016545835.1. Classification (NCBI taxonomy): domain Eukaryota; kingdom Metazoa; phylum Chordata; class Lepidosauria; order Squamata; family Viperidae; genus Crotalus; species Crotalus tigris. Next base: position 602,284 of record NW_024097681.1, read on the forward strand.
AACTAGCCATTTCTGTAACAACAAATAAATCTAATCAGTAAAACTCAAACTCAAAATTTCATTTTTTTCCACCTCAAGAACATAGTCCAGATCTCCAAAATCCAAGGGTCTCCATGTAGAAACAAAAGTACTTATATTCTTTTCTTTAATCAAAACAGTCAATTTACCCATTTATTTATGAGACTTATATACCACTTTAAGTGCAAGCACTCTCTAAGCGGTGTACACCAGTAAGCAATGTATGTATGTATATATATATATATATATATATATATATATATATATATATATATATATATATAGATATATATATATATTTACATTGCCCCCAACAATCTGGGTCCTCATTTTACCTACCTTGGAAGGATGGAAGGCTGAGTCAACCTTGAGCCGGTGAGATTTGAACCGCTGACCTGCTGAACACAGTCAGCTAAAGTGGCCTGCAGTACTGCACTCTAACTGCTGCGCCACCCATCTCTGCCAACTCCATCAACTTCTGTAGCCATTCATCCATAGTGGGAATCAAAATGTCCTTCCATTTTTCTGCATACATTAGTCTTGCTGCCATCAACATATACAAGATCAAAGTTCCATTTTTTTTTCCAAGTCTTTTTCCACTAACCCAAAAGAAAAATTTCTGGTTTCATTTTTATCTTTACTTTAAAGATTTTCTGTATTAAAATATAAATTCTTCTTCAATATTTCTTTGCTTTATCACATGTTCACCATAAGTGGTAAAAGATCCCTTCTTTACATTTACATTTCCAGCATTCATTTGAAATACCTTTGTACATTCTAGATACAGTAGCTTCTCTGGTGTTAAATACCAGTGATACATCACCTTTTTTTTTCAAAGATAATTTTTATTAAATTTTTGAGATTTTACAAAAACAAAACAATCTTCCCCCCAACCTCCCGAACCCTCCCATTCCCTCCCCCGACTTCCCAGAGCTGAATATAGGCTTAATTAAAATTTCATCAAAAAATCTTTAAAAAAAGATATAAACCATAAATGAATCTAAATGCATTAGTTAAAAATCTAAATACATTAATTAAAAAGATTATAAAATAATTAACAATAGTATATATATATAAAAAAAAATTAATACAAAAAATAAATGTTTAGAAAGGAAAAGAATAAAAAAGGGAAAAAAGAAAAAAACAAAACAAAACAAATATTCAATTTTAAATATAAATTGTTAAAAAACTAAATAATATTTTTTATATCCAACTTATGTTGTATAAAATCTATCCATTTTTTCCATACCGCAACATACTTCTCTTGCGATTGATCCTTCAAGAAAGCCGAAATCTTTGCCATTTCCACCAAATAAGAAACTTTAAGAAACCACTCTTGCAAAGTAGGCAAAGATTCCTTCTTCCAACATTGCCCTACTAACAACCTTGTGGCTGTAATTAAATTTAAAATCAATGTAATCTCCTTAGTATCACAATCAATAACGATACCTAACAAAAACAATTGTGGGGTAAATTTTACCCTCCTTCTAAAAATTCTTTGAATATTGCACCATATCTTAATCCAAAAGGCTTTTATCTTTTTACACGACCACCAGATATGATAATAAGTAGCATCCAAACATCCACATCTCCAACATTTAGGCTGTAAGTCAGGATACATACGAGACATTTTTTGTGGATCAAGGTGCCATCTGTAAAACATTTTATAAAAATTCTCCCTTAAATTCTGGGCTTGTGTAAATTTAACATTTCTCACCCAAATAGTTTCCCAAGTATCTAATAAAACTGGTTCACCAAAATTTTGTGCCCATTTAATCATACATTCTTTAACTAATTCTGCTTCTGAATCCAATTCTACTAACACCCCATAAATTCTCTTAATGTGAGTTCGTCTTTGATCTTTTACTTGTTTAAAAAAATTCTCATCTTCTCTAAGCAAACCCACATTACAATCTACCTTCCATCTATCCACAATTTGTCTATACTGAAACCATGAATACATAATTGGCAGATTTTAACTGCCAATTTTTGCCATCCCATCTAAGTAATTGTGCATAAGAAACACTATCCATCTTAACTCCTCTCCTTATCCCCTCTATCGCATGCCATTGTATGGCCCATAATGGGATTTTAGAATCAGTTCTATAATATTTCCTCCAGACCCAAAGTAAAGAAATCCTTATAATATGAGATTTAAAAACCCTGTCAACCTTTTTATTAAAAATTAAATAGGCATGCCATCCAAAAAGTAAATCCCAACCCTCCAAGAGGAGTATTTCTACATTTGTTAAGTTAACCCAATCTCTAATTAATGTTAAAACCACAGCATCATAATACAATTTCAAGTTCGGTACCTTGAGTCCACCTCTCTCACGAGTATCTTGTATAATTTTAAGTTTTACTCTTGGTTTTTTCCCTGCCCAGATTTGTTGATACCTTTCTGCCATTCATTTAAATTAACCTCGTTCTTTAAAATAGGTATCATTTGAAATAAAAAAAGAAACTTTGGCAGAACATTCATTTTAATCGCCACAATTCTTCCCAGAAGAGATAATTGCAACTTCTCCCAATTTTTCAAATCTCTTTGTATCTTGACCCACAGCTTTTCATAATTATTTTTATACAATTTTGCATTAGAGACAGATAGAGTAACCCCCAAATATTTTACCTTATCAACAACCTCAAAATCTGTCAAATTAACCAAAGTCTGCTTATCCAGATTAGTCATATTTTTAGGTAATATTTTAGTCTTATTATTGTTAATTTTAACAATAATAGGGAAGTTGGCTTCATTTAAATAATTATCTATATCTAAAACCTGTACTTTAGTACTCTTATATAATTTTTGGTAATAATCTAAAAAAGATTTCTTAATCAACTCCTTCTGATATACCAATTTACCATTATAATTTATTTTATCTATAATTCTTTCTCAATTGATATGCCAACCATCTCCCTGGTTTGTTAGCATTACAAAATGTATTTTGTTTCATATACAATAAATTAATTGCAGTTTGATCAGCCATCAACATATTAAATTGTGATTTAAGCAATTTTATAGATTCTTTAACCTTCTCATCTGTAGGGTTTAAAATCAAATTTTTTTCTTTTAGTTTAATCTCATTTTCCAATTCCTTACGTTTCTGAATCTGCTTCTGAATAAGCATTATTTATTTGTATCAAAATCCCTCGCATGAAGGCTTTACCTGCATCCCATACCATAGACATTGAAGTTCCCTTATGCATATTTAAAACAAAATAATCCTTTAAATGCTCCTTTAAATTTTGGACATTCTTTTCTTGTCTAAATAAGTTTTCATTCATCCTCCACGATCTCCTCTCCTCTTTTTCATCAACCAACTCCATCCAAACTGGACTATGATCCGTCAATGTCCTAGGAAAAATTTTAACATTCTTTACCCTAAAATATAAATCAGTTGTAATAAAAAAAAGTCAATTCTTGAAAAAGATTGGTGTCTATCTGAAAAGAAAGTGAAATCTCTCTCCTCCCGATTGCGTTCACGCCAATAATCTCTCAGCTCCCAGTCCTCTTTCAACTCAAAGAAGGCTTTAGGTAATTTAGCCTGTTTGAAAGAAGTAGAAGATCCTTTTTTGTCTCTTTGAGTATCTAACACACCATTCCAGTCTCCCATTAATATAACAGATCTATAATCCAACAAAGTTAATTTCTGGTGTAGCAGTCTATAAAATTGTTCCTGTTGTTGATTTGGTGCGTACAATCCCACTATAAGTACTTTCTTACCATATAAGGCAACTTCAATCATGACATATCTCCCTTGAAGATCAGATTCTACCAAACAGGCTGATAAGTTTTTCTTAACATAAATAACTACTCCCCCTTTGTTCCCAGGAGCAGAAGATACAAAATGAGATCCCAAGCGAGCATTAACTAGATATTTTTGATCTTTAGGTATAATATGAGTTTCCTGCAAACAAATAATATCATTATTGTATTGCTTTAAGTAATGAAAGATTTTCTTTCTCTTTTGGGGGGAGTTAAGGCCATTAGCATTCCAGGTCAGGAGCTTTACCATCTCCCTTAACCAGAAGCCTGGAGAAGACTGCTTGAAGATCTGCCATTGAAGAATATGCTGCAGAACTCTTGGGTCTTGCTCCTCCCACCGGCGGCGAAACAATTTCTTGAAGAGATTCTTTAACTTCTTTCTTCTGTTGTTCCTTTTCCTTACGTCTATATGCTGCACGGGTCATTCTTTGCTCTTTGATCTCTGTTTGACGCGACCACTCCGCCTGTAACTTTCCAGCGACCATCACACCTAATCCTTCAGACTGCTGTTCCACCTCTTTGCCATCCAAACCTTTCTGCATCATAGATAATGGTGAGCCTGCTCCCAGGACCGAGCTGTAAAACTCCTTTGCTTTAGTAACTGTGTTAAGTCTATAATGCGTCCCCGCATGGCTCACGACAATACCCATCGGAATCTCCCATCTAAATAGCATCATTCTTTTTTTAAGCTCATTAGCTAAAAAGGCAAAGTCTTTTCTCTTTCTTAAAATTTTAGATGGGATCTCCTTTAAAATAATGACATCCTGAGCAGCAATCTGGAACCTCTTATTATAGAAAGCTTGTATGATTTCATTACGCAGAGATCTCTTTGCAAAATAAATCACCACATCTCTTGGTAAATTTTTTTGTTTTGCGACCCAGGAGTTAACTCTGTAAATTTTTTCAACTTCTCTAAATATCTCTTCTTTCTCTCTATTCAAAATAACAGCAAAGTCATTTACCACAATCTCTGTCAGGTCCTGCTGCATGTCCTCTTTCAGCCCTCTGATTCTTAAAGCATGTTCCATTTCCCAATACTGAGACATAACAATATCATCTTGTGAAATTTCCATCTTTTTTTCCATGCCTTCAAACTTGTCTTCCAAAATGTCAACCTTGTCTGCAACCTCTTCCACTCTAGAGTCTAGCTTCTCAACCACAGAAGCAAGTCCTGTTAATGCCATAACTATGTCTTGCCTCAGAATAGTATTGTTCTGCTCCAAAAGCTCCTTCATTTCCCCTCTGATTTGAGATACAGCATTTCCCATTATATCTTTCATATCTTGTACCGTTATTGTTGGAAAAGGAGGAGAGGGTGGTGGTGTAGCTTTAGGTTGTTGTGCCGGTAGAATCGCAGGAGAAGAAGCCACCTTAGGAACTGTAGAAGCTGCTTGCCTCTTTGAAGCCATTTTTTTAAAAAAACAAAAGATCTTTTTTCTTCTTTCTTCCTTCTTAAAAAAAGAAAGGCAATAAAAATATCCTCAAAAAAAATGAAAAAACAAAGAGTTTAAAAAATCTCAAATCCACCTTTAAAAAAAGGAAAAAAGTTTAAAAGAAAACTATATAGTCCATAACGTTCCGTTTGACTCACTTTTTTCCGGAAAAAAAAAACCAAAAAACTTTCAAATCGCCATTTTACTTTCACTCTCCACACAAACAAAGAAGAAAAAAAGATCAACCTAAACTAAAAATCAAATAAAAACCAATAAATTCAATCCTTTACCCAGCTCTGTACGCTTTAAAAGTAACTCACCAAGTTTCTTTAAGCACGGAGGTGGTAGCAGCGTTTTGCTTTGTTCCCAAAGGATCAAAGACAGCTGGGAGGCGGAGGCAACCCGAACTCCGAGGGAGCTCTCTTTTCACCCCCCAAGAAAAAAATTCCTGGGGGGTTTAAGAGGCTCTACCTCTATTCGGGTGATTCTCTTCTCCCCCCCTTCACCCGGGAGGGAGATTTCGAGCTGCGGGACAGCTGATATCTGCTGCACTCCGCGGTTCTCATGCTCTCCCAGGAGGACGGCTACAATGTAGCCGCCATCATCGACGCTATCCACCGGAAGTTCCCCCAGTGATACATCATCTTATAAAAGTGTTCTTTTAAATTGTAATTCAATGTAAATTTTAAGCTTTTTGTCCACATATTCTCCCATTGTTCCAGCATATTATATCCAAAGTTCCTTGCCCATTGTATCATACAATGTTTTACATGTTCATTTTCCAAATTCAATTTCAATACATTTTATAAACCTTAGCAATAATATGTTCATCACTACTACACAATAATGTTTCAAATTCATTTTTAACAAAACCAAACCCATAACTCTTTTTATCTAATTTAAATCTTACTTTCAGTTGATATGTAAACCAATGACAAGCATAACCCTCTCATTCTAAGTCTTTCCTTGATTTAAGAGTAGGATGACCTAAATTGAAGAGTATTATTTTACCATAAGTCCACCAGTCTGGCTTTGCAACCATTTCTTTTCTTTAAAAAACTCCCTGTGGGGACACCCAAAGAAGCAACTTTGTGGAGAATCTTGTTTTATATTTATTCCATACTCTTAGTATGGCACTTCTACAAAGTGATTATTAAAATCAACATTAACTTTAACTTTATCATACCATAAATAACCATGCCATCCAATCCTTAATTCATGACCTTACAAATCAAGTAGCCTCTTAATTCTGGGGGTTTGCCCACTGTTTTAACCAGGCCAGGCAACGTACATCAAAATACAATTTTAAACCTGGTAAACCTAAAACCCCCCATATGAACTTGGAAATATCCCCTTGCCATTGTTTAAATGGAGTTTCAGTTGTAAGTATTGGTAATGTCTGGAACAGAAAAAGCATATTTGGTAAAACATTCATCTTAATTACAGAGATCCTACCCAATAATGATAAATGCAGTTTATCCCATCTTTGTAGGTTCTTTTTGATATAATTCCAGAGAGGCACATGGTTATTTTGAAACAATTTTATATTTGTATTCGTCAACAGAACCTCCAAATATTTCAACTTTTTCTCAACTTTAAAATCCGTCTTTTAGTCAATATATCATTATCCTTATGACATATTCTTAGTCAACGTTTCCTGTTTATTTATTTTGAAACCTGCTAAAGACCCAAATTCATGTAATTTCATTATTAAGTATTCTATATTATTTTGGTGGTCTTGCAGGAATATAACCAAATCATCAACGAATGCCCTCAATTTATAAACTTCTTTCTTAAGACTTATACCCTTTATTTTCTCATATTGCCTAATATCTCTATTCAAAACTTCCAACACCAAGATAAATAGTAAAGGAGACAAGGGACATCCTTGCCTTTCTTGTGCCTTTTTGAATTTCACATGAGTTAGTTAAGTCACCATTAATGACAAATTTCGCTTGCTGTGATGTATAAATAGCTTTAAGTCCTTGAATAAAATTCTCTCCAAAATACATTTCTTCCAACACTTTAAACATACACATCCAATTTAGATTGTCAAAGGCCTTCTCTGCACCTAAAGATATTAGAGCTGCCTGTTTCTCATTATGACATTGTAAGTATTCAATAATATTCAAGACAGCCTTTACATTATCCCTTAACTGTCTTTTTGGCAGAAAGCCAGATTGGTCTTCATGTATATATTCTAATAAGATCTTCTTTAATCTTTCTACCAAAACTGCAGCAAAGAGTTTTTAATCTTTGTTTAATAATGAAATTGGTCTGTAATTCTTTGTCCTGGTAATGTCTTGGCCCTCTTTCGGTAACAACAGAATGTTTGCTTCCTTCCACCTTTGGGGTATCTTTCCCCCCTGTAATATTTCATTCATTATGTCCTTTAGTGACTGAAGAAGTTCATCTTCAAAGCACTTATAATATTGGCTTGTGAGGCTGTGTGGGCCTGAAGCTTTACCTGATTTCATTTTTTAATAGCTTCAGAGATCTCAAAAGTAGTTATTGGGTCATTCATAAGATAATAATAATAGTAATAATAGTAGTAATAATAATATAATATAATAACAACAACAACAACAACCACAATGTAGTTGGAAGGGACCTTGGAGGTCATCTAGTCCAATTCCCTGCTCAGGCAGGAAACCCTATATTATTTCAGACAAATGGCTGTCCAGTCTCTTCTTAAAAACTTCCAGTGTTGGAGCATTCAGCACTTCTGGAGGCAAGTTGTTCCACTGGTTACTTGTTCTAACTGTCAGGAAGTTTCTCCTTAGTTCTAGGTTGCTTCTCTCCTTGATTAGTTTCCATCCATTGCTTCTTGTCCTGCCTTCAGGTGCTTTGGAGAATAGCTTGACTCCCTCTTCTTTGTGGCAGCCCCTGAGATATTGGAACACTGCTTTCATGTCCCCCCTCGTCCTTCATTTATTAAACTAGACATACCCAATTCCAGCAACCATTTCTTATATGTTTTAGCCTCCAGTCCCCTAATCATCTTTGTGCTTTTCTCTGTACTCTTTCTAGAGTCTCAACTCCTTTTTCCATCATGATGACCAAAACTGGATGCAGTATTCCAAGTGTGGCCTTACCAAGGCATTGTAAAGTGGTATTAATACTTCACGTGATCTTGATTCTATCCCTCTGTTAATGCAGCCTAGCACTGTGTTGGCTTTTTTGGCAGCTGTAGCACACTGCTGGCTCATATTTAAGTGATTGTCCACTAGAACTCCAAGATCTCTCTCACAGTTACTACTATTGAGCAAGGTACCACCTATACTACTGTATACCTATACATTTGGTTTTTCTTGCCTAAATGTAGAACCTTACTTTTTTCACCATTGAATTTCATTCTGTTAGATAGCACCCAGTGTTCAAGTCTGTCCAGATCCTCCTGTATCTTAAGCCTGTCTTCTGGAGCGTTGGCTATTCCTGCCAGCTTGATGTCATCTGCAAATTTGATGAGTTCTCCATCTACCCCCTCGTCCAAATAGTTGATGAAGATGTTGAAGAGTGCTGGGCCTAGAACAGAGCCCTAGGGCACCCCACTACACACTTCCCTCCATGTAGATGTAGTTCCATTGAGAACCACATGCTGAGTATGGCCGGTGAGCCAGGTATGAATCCATCTGGTGGTGATGCTGTCTAACCCACATTTTTCTATCTTATCAAGTAATAAGTTGTGATCTACTTTATCAAATGCCTTACTGAAGTCCAACTAAATTATATCCACAGCATTCCTCTGATCCACTAATTTTGTCACTTGGTCAAAGAATGCAATAAGATTTGTCTGGCATGATCTGTTTTTGACAAACCCATGTTGGTTTTTAGTAATGACTTTGTTTGCCTCTAGGTGTTCGCTGATTCGTTGTTTGATCATCTTTTCCAGAATCTTCTCAGGTATTAAGGTCAGGCTAATAGGTCTATAATTTCCTGGATCCATTTTTTTTTTCCTTTTTTGAAGATCAGCTCTTTTCCAGTCCTCTGGTAGTTCCCCAGTGCTCCAGGATCTTTGAAAAATATGGTTCAGTGGTTCTGAGATCACATCTGCCAGTTCCTTCAGAACCTTGGGGTGTAATCCATCTGGTCCTGGTGATTTGAACTCGTCTAGGCTGGACAGGTGCTCACTTACCATTTTCTTGCCGATCTTAACTTGTGTTTCTATTCTGTTTTTTATGGCACTATTTTTGATAGGTTGGGCTGTTTTTTCCCTTTGTGTAAAGAGTTGCAAAAAATGAGTTAAATAGTTCTGCTTTCTCCCTGTTGCTTATCACTTTCTTGCCACTTTCCCCCACTAATGGACCAATCATTTCCTTAACTTTTTTCTTGTTTTTTACATGTTGAAAGAAGCTTTTTTTGTTATTTTTGACTTTGGTCACAGGCCTTAGTTCATTTTGAGCCTTAGCTTTCCTTACTTCATTTTTGCAAGCTCGGGCTATTTGCTGAAATTCTGCCTTAGTTATGTGCTCCTCTTTCCATTTTTTATACTTGTCCTTTTTATCTTTCAGTTTATCACAGAGTTCTTTATGCAGCCATGCTGGTTACTTTTGAGAGCTATTATTTTTCTTCGTTGTTGGTATTGTGCTAGACCGGGCTTTTATTATCTCACTTTTCAAAATTTCTCAAGCTTCTTCAGTTGTTTTCTCCTTGAGAATTCTCATCCATGGAATCCTTTCCATGCCCTCTCTAAGTTTATTGAAATTAGCTCTCTTAAAGTGCAAGACTCTAGTTTGACTGTGTTCTATTGCTTGTGCTTCCATAAAGTTGAATTCCAATATTTCATGATCACTTCCTCCCAAGGTTCCTGTGATTTCAACACCTTCTATCATTTCATCTCTGTTAGTGAGAATTAGATCCAATTTGGCTAATCCCCTAGTTCCCTTCTCTACTTTTTGGGAGACAAAGTTGTTTACTAAGTTTGTTTCTTTTAAATAATTTAAATCCCTCTAGCTGTGTGTTCCATCTGTGGGTTTCATCCAACCATGTTTCTGTAATGGCAACAATATCATATCTGCCCTCATTAACCTGAATTTCTAATTCACCCTGTTTACTGTTCATATTCTGTGCATTGGTGTATAGACATTTGAGTCCTTTATGACTGACCCTGTGTTTACTTTCTACATAACCTGTGTGGTGCCTGAGTTCCCCTATTTTCTTACCACCCGCTTGGTTAGTGCACTTTGTGTGGCACTCACTATTCAGAAGCTTGATTTTGCTTGACAGCAAGGTTGATATTTTTGTCCACACACACATCTATGTTACATGTACTGATAGCCCTGTAATTTTTAGATTGCCGGGGACAGGGGTGTTCTGTATCAATTAACTCACTGTCCCCATTGTTTAGTTTATTTATTTATTTATTTATTTATTTATTTATTTATTTATGAGACTTATATACCGCTTTAAGTGCAAGCACTCTCTAAGTGGTGTACACCAGTAAGCAATGTTTATTGCTTACTGTATATTTACATTGCCCCCAACAATGTGTATATTTACATTGCCCCCAACAATCTGAGTCCTCATTTTACCTACCTCGGAAGGATGGAAGGCTGAGTCAACCTTGAGCCGGTGAGATTTGAACCGCTGACCTGCTGAACACAGTCAGCTAAAGTGGCCTGCAGTACTGCACTCTAACTGCTGCGCCACCTCGGCTCTTTTAAATATTTTTAAATACTTATATAGTTTAAATATTCCTTCAGAAAATCTGTGAATTTATTGCCGGGTAACTCAGTCCCTTTCTTTGATGGATGCAAACCATCTCTTTTGTACATTTTTTAATTTAGACCAGCTACAGACATCGTGACTAATATAACCAAACCCTCCCCCTTTATACCACTCCTTTAGCCACATATTGAATTCTGCTATACACTGGCTTTTTCCATTTTGCTCCTTATACACTGGTAAAACCTCTGAAAAAGTAAGCCTATCTTGCTAAGTTCCTGCCCCAAGCTCTGGAAATCAGTCTGCACAGAGAGTACATCTTTTTGGGACAGATCATTAGTGTCACAATGTACAATAGCCTCCACATCACAGTCCTTGCTGGTTGTCTCTGGGTCTGTGATAATTTGGGCAGCTTTTGTCTTAAAAGATATTCATCTATTCTAGATGTATCTCTGTTTTTTTATACAAATTGGAACAAAAGTTATAAAAAGACTTTTTAATAAGTTTATTATCTGTTATTACATTGTTACCTTCGCAGATTTTCTCATTCTCTTTACCCTTTCCTTTCTTAATTTATATGCCAACTATCTTCCTGGTTTATTTGCAAATTCAAAATGTCTTTGTTTTGCATACTTCAATTTTGTTTCTATTACTTGTACTGTTAACATAGACAATTGTTGTCTTAGCAGTTTAATTTGATATAGAATTTTAGAGTCCGTAGGTGTCATTTGCAATTCCATTTCTTTCTGTCTAATTTCATCTAAAATCTTTTCCATTTTTCCTGAAGTTTTTTCTTCTCTAATCGATTGTACTATATAAAATAACCCCCCATAACAGCTTTACTAGCATCCCAGACTGTTGTTAAACTTGTCCCTTTACCTAAATTATTATCAAAATATTCAAGTAATTTCTTTTTACAATCTTTTACAATCATTTTGTTTTGCAAAATAGATTCATTTAGTCTTCATCTAAAGCTCAAACTCCTTCCTCTAAGTACTAAAAGCACTGGATTATGATCAGAAAAGGATTTAGTTAGAATATCAACTTTTAAAATTATATTTGCAAGGTTTTTAGAAATTTGTATCATATCAAACCTTGAAAAAGATTTATGTCTTTGTGAAAAAAAGTGTACTCTCTAGCAAAGTCATTTTTATGTCTCCATGAGTCTGTTAGTATTAAGTTGCCCATCATCTCAAAAAAGGTCTTTGGTAGTTTACCCTGGGAGAATTTAATCTCCTTAGTAGATGTTCTGTCCAAAGCTGATATAGTCAGTCCACTCTAGTCCCCCAACATAAACCAATTTTCATACGAAAAGGGTAGCAGTTGATCCATTAGATATTCAAAAAAATTACTTTTATCTTTCTTTGGCCTATACCCGCCAACCACTATTGATTTTATTCCATTAAGTTCAATTTCCATTATCACGAATGGCTTTAAGTTGAGGTTTATATATAAAACAACTTCATTGGTCTTTTTTGAACCAACAGATATAAATTTTTCCTCTAATCATTTACTTATTAGGTATTTCTTATCTTGTTTCTTGATATGTATTTCTTGAAGGCAAATTGTGTCAACATTTAGTTTTGTCAGATAATGAAATAGTTTTTTACACTTGGATGGGGCATTTGGCAGAAAAATCAGCTAATCATCAGCAGATTCAGTATGCCATCCTGTGGGAAGTTTCCGAACATAAGCTTTCTCTTGACCTCTTGTTAAGGAAAACTTTTGGGTATCTCTGGCATAGTTTCATCTCCATATTTTAACTCTGGCAGTAAGGAGTAACTTACAAATTGACTAAAAGTATAAAAATAATATTTTTTAATATAAGTGGATCAAGTTTAGCTTTTTCAAGCCTAGAAAAATGTAAGTTTTTTCTTCCATGGTTTCTTTTTAATAGAAAGGAGGATGATAAATGTTTGTAATATTTTCATTTCAAACAACATAAAATGATTAAGATGTAGAAAAAAATCAGTTTGTTTGGAAATATATTAAAGAAATAAAGTAAACTAGTATGTAAAAGGATAGAGATGTTTGCCAATATAGGTAAATTTTAAGATTCAAAATGATCATAAATAAAGAACTAGAAATTGCTGATAGTGATAGTGATTCAGATTTGGAAAATGAGAATGATTAGCAGTTTCCTGTAGCCAAATCTGTATCCTGAGCCTTGACTCTCCTCTTTTCGTTTCCTCCCTTTTCCCCCATGAAAATTAAGGCTTTCTCTGATCCAGTAAAAAAAAAAGGAAAGAACAGAATACATGATTTGCTTAATCACAGTATTGATGGTATGCTGTAATTGGAAATGTAATCAGTCAGACAAAAGGCTAATTCTGCCTCTTCAATAAGGGTTTAAGACTTCTTCCTATTTCAATAGAAGAACCCCCTTTTTTTCCAGACGACTTCTGAAGATACCTACCTCATGCCTTGTCTTCTAAGAAATACTTTTAGAGCAGTAACATCTTGGAAGAGGCAGGGACTTTTTCTGTTGACCTAATTTTGAAAGCTAAGGAGGAAAAAGAAAAATATCAAGGAGTGCATGAAAGCAAACATGGCTGCCAGCAATCATATTTCAGCTGATTGGTGTGCCAATACCAGGCTATAGCTCACCAGGATGGTTGAAAGACAGAGGGGAAAAGTAATAGGAATCTAGCCTGATTAATAATTCACAAAGATGATATGGTTCTTTGCCCTGTTGGAGATGAGTGAGCCAGCCATTATAGATTGTTCTTCCAGTGTCATGTTTTGCTAGTGGTAGTTCTTGTTTTACAATGAAGTATTCAGTAAGGAAATTGAACTACATTTAGCTGAAATCAATGCATAAAGTTGAAGGGAGAGGGTTTCCTGCAAGAGACTGGAAGAATCTAAAGTCCCACTGTCTACTTAGAAGTAGTAGACTTAATCCTTTCCTGTAGAATTTTTTCAGTCACTAGCAATTACTGTACAGTAAATCCAAGTACCAATCATTATATTTCAGCAATTCTTTATAACAAAATTTAAAAACATTTAATTCAATAGAATAAATAATTTACAAATATTGTCTGCATAAACCATATTTTTCCGTTTAGTTTGTTGTACAACCAAACCAAGTTATACAAGTTTTGTAAAATAACAGTGATTTTGTATCTGTAAGTTTTGAAAATTAAACACTGCATATATTTTTGCTGTTCCAGAAATGTTCTTTTCTTTTTGAGCAAACTATAGGGAGAAAAAAAATCTCTTTTAAATTAACTCAAAATTTCTGAAAATATTCCATCTTGAATTAATTTGTTATCAAAGTCCAGGAATAGGATTAGAAACACAGTACTTAAGCCTACTTGCCCTCTGCTTAGCTTGCCAGTGAATGAATTATAAGCTTTTAGAAGATCACAAGAATTTGCTAAATGGTTTTAGTCTGAAAACCACTAGTAACAGAAAATAGCAAATTAATGTGAAGTGGATACATCTTCATTGGCTAGAATGTATATTCAGTTTTAAAGCAGACTTTTTTCCTATTGCTCTGTAGTTTTAGTTTTATTGTAGCATGATGAAAAGCTAATTTCTTTTGTGATTTTTGCAACCAGTAACTTTTCATCCTTTCCACATCCATTAATTCATAGCAATTCCCTTCTGCTGTACCTGCAAGATTGTGCTATAAAATAGCATTGAAATAAGCTACTGTCTAAGCTATTTTGTTCTTTCCTTAGTGGAGGAATCTTAATTGCAACTAACTTCAACATTTCCTTTTTTTCTCTCCCCTTTTGCTTTATATCTCTTTGCCTTGTTTATTTTTTGCTTTGCTTTGCTTCTCTTGTACATTCTTTTATGGATGCTTTCTCTGTCTTGTTTGGGATTCCAAAAGGCGAAGATCTGGAAAGGAACGATGGAACTCCTGAGCGGCCTTATTACATGTCCTGTGCCTTGAGTGAAATCCTCCTGAAGGGAAGCCTAAAATCTTCCAAAAATGCTGAGAGTCAAGAATAGGGACAATGCACCAAATGGGAAAGATGGATGCAGATGTCCCACTGCAAACCTTCTGTGTGTAGATGCTGTACCTTCATAGGCAATTTTTGATATTCTGAGAAATGATGGTGCTCATGATTTGCATCAAGCAAGTAGCTATTGGTGGTATATACTGTAATCTGTTTCTGTCCAGCAGATTTTCCAATACCAAAGAAATTGGAGGGTGAATGTATTTAAAGTTGAAGAAAATGCCTCAGTATGATTCTACTATTGCTGTCTTAACTATGGTTGCTTTTGGCACAGATATCTTATCAGGTGCACAAAGAATAACACCAGAACAATTCAAAATGAAGTAAAATTAATATCCACAGCAATACATTAACAATTTCTGTTACAATAAAAATGTTTTCAAATATTCGACCTTTCCAGATTCCAAATGTCCCTATATTCCATGTGCAACCATCTATAAGAAAGATAGCCCAATATAGCAATATCTTGATGCTTAAGAAAGCAGCTGCTTGGATATAAATAAAATACTTTGACAAAGGTTTGCTTACTTAATAGTATACTTTCCTTTGGTTGGAACAGATTTTGAATTAGTATATAACTGCAATTGTAGTTGTATGCCAGGGGTCTTCAAACGTGGCCCTTTTATGACTTGTGGACGTCAACTCCCAGAACTCCTCAGCCAGCATGCCTGGCTGAGGAATTCTGGGAGTTGAAGTCCACAAGCCATAAAAGGGCTATATTTGAAGACCCCTGTTGTATGCAAACAGAAGTAAATAGTGGGATGAAGATAACCAAAATGAGCATCATTTCTCTTTCAGATTAGTTTCAGCTCTTTGGAAATATCTTGCTTCTGTACAAGTGCTTTCTTGTTGGCTTAAACTATTAGCAAACTTCTCCAGGGTAGGAAGTCCTTGGAGAGGCTTCTTCTGTCTTTCTATTTCTGTGCATTATATAGAGATGCAATCAACAAAAGGCATCAAAGATTAACACAACTGTTCTAAAGGAGGAATGCTGAAACATAAAAAAGCCAGATTCTTATCTTCTATTTGCATAGTAAACTTGTAACACTTTGTGTTTTCCTACTTATGAGTAGGAAATTTTTATCTAGAGAAGTTTAATTTCAGAAAAGAGGTTAAGAATAATTTTCAAATGTGAATAATAGGAAAATGTCACATAACTCCACTTTTGCTTTGCTAATGACAGTTTCTGAACAAGGAAGCTATTATTCAGTTTCTTTGTATTCCATGGGAGAAAAAAAAAGACCTCAGATTTCATGGATGTGCCTAGAATCTTTGAGAATGGCAAGATTTATCCCTTACTTTAAGATAGGGTTTTAAAAAGTCCCTAACCAGATCTTTTTGGATGGAAAATTCTAACATCCTTTCTGTTGAATAGCAGAACAGGAAAATTCTCAAATCAGAATCATTTTCAGTCTAATTATGAATGTCTGTCATAGGTACTTTTCTGCTCATAGTGAGAGCTAATCACTACTGCAAGAAGTGGTCAAGTTTCCCTTAATTTCCATAAGCCAGGATTATTCCTATGTGTATTTGCATGTTTAGTCTATCTTCCTTGTCTTAGTTCCGAAATGATCTTTTCACATCCTTTTGCTTGAGGGGGATTTGTGTTTCTTTGCAGTGGAAGACCTGGAGCGTAATGATGGCTCTACTGAGAAGCCTTACTTCATGTCATCTAACCTGAGAAAACTCCTGAAGAAGACTAATAAACAGACAGATGCATGATTTGGCAAGCCTGTCTTTCTATGAGATAGAATGTAATGTACCAACTTGACTTTTGTCAAGATAGAGCAGCATCTGCAAGGTTATAATATCTGCTAGCCCTAGCTGTGCCATATAACTGTAGCTTGGGCAAAATTAGACACCTCTCTTCTTGTATCTTTTGGTTTTCAAGTGTAGAGGTTTTTGTTTCTTTTGCCATTTAAAGTGATAAATTAGCCACAGGTTATAATAAATATAATAAATATAGTTTAGGAATATAGCATAATAAATCAGATTGAGATCTGTTAAGACTGAGACCAGTTAAGAAAACCATCCATCCTATTGGAACCAGGACTATATAAACATTGGATTAGCAATTCTTGTTTGCTAATACAGACTGAGTAAATTGTATAGAATAGACAGTGGTAAATGTAAATGATCTAGTGAAACTGCATTTGATCCAGTTTAGTTATTAACCATGTGTTCCAAAAAAATTTATTTTTCTTGTAATGGCATTTTTTTATGCAATCATTAACCACTTAAAAAGGTCATCTTAAAGGTCTCAATGATCCCAGGAAGGGTTTTCATATTATATACTAATGTTTATGGAAAAATCTATTTTCTAAAATATACTTCACTGCCACTTCCACGTCCCCAACACAATTTAATAATGACACCAAGCATAATTAGTAAATAGTAAATCCAGATAAGAAAAGTGTATTCTAGGAAAAGATTGTTATAACTGGGAAGGAAAATTTGACAATAGCTTTGTTTTTGTAATGAAAATGGTCAAAATCATGCAAAACAATAAAATTAGCATGAAATATAAAATAAATCAATACATAACAAGAAAGGAGCCATAATAATCAAAAGTTCAAAATTATGTACTATATAATGAGCAATTTACTTTGAAATTTATTCTAAAAAGCCATGTATTTTTAATCTGCCCAAGTAGATTTAGCTTAATTTTCACTTTCTTATATTTTATTTCATATATTGCTGTACTTTTCACAGAAAATATAACTGAAATATTAAACATTTTGTTTTGTAAATTTGTTTAGCATTTTTTATTACACACAGTACTATAATGAATATAGATGCCTGCAAATTGCCATTAAAATAGTTTATCTTTTCTTCCTGTCCTTAAATCTAGTCTTCTAACTTTAAGCTTGTAGAAGATGTAAAGTTTTTATTTCAACATTATTTCTTTCTTTTAATTAAAACCTATTATATATTTCTTGCAAAATAGGCAAGGTAAATTAGATAAGTGGCTTAATTGTCATTACAGGAACTCAAACATACAATATTGTGTAAAATAAACACATTGGCAAACTTCATAAAAACTCTCAAAAAACTCTGCTTATTTTTTAGCCAATTGTGATATGAGATCCAGATGCATTGATTATTTCATCATGGTGACTTGTGCAGACACAAGTTGTTTCATCCCAGAATTATTATTTGCATGGTAATATAATTTATCACAATCAAGCTATTGGTACACCAGGAACTAGCTTTTAAGGAATTGTTAGGGAATATTGTATACCATTGTTGGATTGATTAAAGCTATTTTTTAAAGCTAAACATCTCTGCTCAAGAATTAAGTGATTTTCTTGTAATACCATTCTTCAGACTGCATACTCTCTGTAACTCCACTACAAGCATTTCATAATATAATAGAGGATGAGATTGGCATAGACTAGTTTTTGGATTAAATACCTGGTACGTAGGTCTAATCAAATCCCAGTAACACAAATCACATTAAAGCCCATTAATGCACATGAACACAGCAGATGGTGATACTGTATATTTGGAGCTAAGTACTGTACAGAATATGTGCTAAGGTGATGCTTGTAAAGTCTGGGTATCTATCCAGTTTTATTTCTCCCGGTCTCTCCTGAGAGGACAGTGTACATATCAATGAAGTAGCATCTAGATCATGATTTTCCAAATTTTTGGCTTGCCTTGAGTAAAAAGGAATTGTTTTGGGTAGCATATAAAATATATAATATAGTCAATAGTATATAAATAACAAACTTCCTTTATTTTTTATATTTTTATTATATTGTAGGGCCACGTTATTAACTATCCAAGGCCACATGTGGCATATGGACCGCAAATTGGACACGCCTGCCCTAGATAATATTGAATTGGTTGCTTGACTGTAACATAGTAATCTGGATTTATGCAGCCTAGTTGCAGCCACTGCATGAACCTGGAGTTCAAGAATGATTTAGTATGAAAAATGTTAATAGAAATCTCAAAACATCAGTGTTTTTGAAGTTGGGTAGCCTTTTTTATTAGTTTTATTCATTTATAACATAAATGTGAAAATACAAAAGCAATCGATAAAACCAAAATCATATCATTTTTTTCCACCTCAAGCACAAAGTCCAGAAGCGGTTTCCAAGTACAAACAAAAGTACTTATGTTCTTTTCTTTTATCAGCACAGTCAGTTTGGCCATCTCTGCTAATTCTTTTTGGAGGTGGGTAGCCTTAACAATTCTTCAAAATATAGAATCATAGGATTGAATGGACCTTGGAGGTCTTCTTCTCCAACCCCCTGCCCCAGACAGGAGACCTTATACCATCCTGGACAAATAAATGTCCAATTTTTTCTTGAAACCTCCTGCAATGGAGCACCCACAACTGGTATGGAATGAAATGGCTATTTGTTCCAAACAGAGATCGAAAAATGGTGTTTTGTTGGCAGGGGAAAAAGAGAGAATGATGCACATCAGCCTTGCCCTACGTTCTCTCTAAAATCATTACAAAATCCCTCTGGGTTGTTTTGTTTGAGACTTGGTGTAAACAAAAAATGATCACAATATCTGGGGCACAATATATTTGTTTCACGTTTGGGGCAAAACACACTTTCCATATTGTACATGTCCCTAAATCCCACTATTCACAATAATTAATAATTAATTAATAATTATAATACCATATCCAACATTGGCATATTTTGAGAAAAGTTCAGGAAAAACAGAACAAGCCCAAAGAATGATATTCAGGGTAAGTAAGCAAGAAAGGTTTTAGGAAGAACAATTGAAGAACCTGCATACATTCTGTCTTGAGAAGACAAAATTGAACGGCAATATGATAGCACCTTTAAAATACCTAATGAAGATCACATAGAAGATGGGGCCAAGAAATATTTTATCATCCAGAGTTCAGATCATAGAATACTGGATTTAACACAAGGAAGGCAAAATTCCAATTGAACATTGGAACAAATTTCCTAATAGTAAAACCAATGCAACAATGGGACCAATTGCCACAAATACTGGTAATTTCCTTTTCAATTGTTTATGTGCCATCAAGCCATTTTTGACACCTAATGACTGTATAGATTTTCTCTATGAGATCTATCTTGTCATGGTTCCAACAGATGAAAGAAAATGTAAGAAAGAAAAAGGCTGCATCTCTATATGTCGTCAAAGCAGAACATCCAATGTTAGCAGTGTTGACATTTGGGCCCCCTTACAAAAAGGACAAATCCTGTAGCATAAACAAAAGTATATGTTAGGGACTATCTCTCAATTTGTTAGGGTGTTTCTTATAGCAGGGCTTTTCAACCTTTTCACCCATTGTACCACTTTTAGGATATGGCAATATCCGAGTACCACCAGTCGCCTAGCAAGGTGTCAAAAACTTGATGACAAAAAAAAAAGGAAAAAAGTGATAAAGTTCAGGTAGTCCTCGACTTACAACAGTTCGCTTAGTGACTGTTTGAAGTTACAATGGCACTGAAAAAAGTGCCCGCCAAGGCATAGCCGAGCAAGACATCTGCCTGCCCACCCGGCAGCACTCTTCCTCCTATCTGAGGTTTCCATTGTTGTGAGCCTTTCTGTTGAGGATTGGCAGCAGGGGTGGGGTAAGGGGGTGTTTGGTTTTTATTCCTCTCTGCTGGGTGGCTGCAGCAGGTTTTGGTCACTTCACATGACCCTGGGATACTGTGACCGTCATAAATATGAATCAGTTGCCAAGCATCTGAATGTAAATCACAAGACCCTGGGCTTATAAATGAGTATGGGTTTCTGGTTTTAAAGTTAATAATAAGACTATAATATTATCTAAAAATATGTCTAATTTGGATAAGGAGATTTTAGTTAATTTGACAGGTTTTGAAATTGTAAAAAAGGTGAAATATTTGGGGGTTTATATAACTGCTTCTAATGTAAAACTTTATAAAAACAATTATGAAATGTTATGGCTTAAAATGCAGAAGGATTTGAATGATTGGAAAAAATTGCAATTATCTTTGTTAGGGAGAATTGCTGCAGTTAAAATGAATGTTCTGCCAAAATTTCTTTTTTTGTTTCAAATGATACCTATCTTACAGGAAGAGGTAAATTTAGAAGAATGGCAGAAGGGTATTAATAGATTCATTTGGGCTGGGAAAAAACCAAGAGTTAAGCTTAAAATTATACAAGATGTTCGAGAGAGAGGAGGATTCAAGGTGCCGAATTTGAAACTGTATTATGATGCGGTCGTCTTAACGTTGATTAGTGATTGGGTTAACTTAACAAATTCAAATATACTTTTTTGGGAGGGATGGGATTTATTATTTGGATGGCATGTGTATTTAATTTATAATAAAAAGGTGGATAGGGTTTTTAAATCCCATGTTTTAAGAATTGCTTTATTGCGTGTCTGGAAGAAATATTATAGATTAAATTCTAGAATACTGTTGTGGGGAATTCCTGGGCATGCTATAGAGGGGATAAGGAAAGGAGTGAAAATGGATAGGATTTCTTATAAACAATTGCTTAAGTGGGAAGGGAATAATTGGCAATTAAAATCTATGGAGGAATTAATGCAAGAAAACATTATTTATTCTTGGTTTCAGTATAGGCAATTATCGGAGAGATGGAGTATAGATCAAAAAGTGGGTTTTATTACGGAAGATGTGAATTTGATGAAACAAATTAAAGATCAAAGTCGAGCTCATATAAAAAGAGTTTATAATGTTTTAGTGGAATTGGATTGAGAAACAGAATTAGTTAAGGATTGTATGGTTAAATGGGCTCAAAATTTTGAAGAGCCGATTTTATTAGATACATGGGAGATAATTTGGGTGAGGAATGTTAAGTTCACCCAAGCTCAACATTTACGAGAAAATTTTTATAAAATGTTTTATAGGTGGCACCTTGATCCACAAAAGATGTCTCGTATGTATCCGAATCTACAGCCCAAATGTTGGAGATGTGGGTGTTTGGATGCAACGTACTATCATATCTGGTGGTCATGTAGAAATATAAAGGCTTTTTGGATTAAGATTTGGTGGAACATTCAGAAGATTTTTAATAGAAGGATAAAATTTACACCACAATTATTTTTGTTAGGTATTATTGAAGACTGTGATGCTAAAGAGATTACCTTAATGTTGAATTTTATTACGGCGGCAAGGTTATTGATTGGGCAATATTGGAAGAAAGATTCCTTGCCTATTCTAGAGGAATGGTTTCTTAAAGTTTCTTATTTATCAGAAATGGCTAAAATTTTGGCTTATCTGAAAGACCATTCATAAGAGAGATATAATTCTGTGTGGAAAAGATGGGTAAATTTTGTACAGAATAAATATGGGATTAGAAAGTATTATTTAGCTTTTGAATAGTTTATAGCTTAATGTGGCTATGGTTGGATTTGTTGTTTTTAATGTATGGGAGTTAAAGTACTTTTAATTTTTTGGGATGTATGTATAGTTGATTGATGTTCATTTAATTTGTACGTTTTTTTGTTTTTTTAACCCTGTATTCAGCTCTGGGAAGGAGGGGGGAGGGTTATGGGGGGAGGGAGGGGGAGAGGTATTTTATTGTAAAAAGTTTATAAAAATTTTCAATAAAAAGACCCTGGGGATGCTGCAATATTCCAGCTGATCAGCGCTTCTAGGCTCAGCAGAAGTGCCAGGATCAATGCCGAGCTCCAGCTGAAGCCTGGAGCTGATCCTGGCACTTCCACTAAGCCCTGACAGCGCTGCAGCTCCAGCCATCTCTCGCTCCGGCTTGTGCGGTGCTGTCACCGGTTCAGCTCATTCCCCTCCCCCGCTACCACTTTTCTAGGATGCTCGCATACCACCTGCCAGGTGCCAATGTACCATGGGTGGTACCCGTACCACTGGTTGAAAAGCCCTGTCTTATAGAACCTTTTGATGAGTCTGTTGGCTTTCACAGCGCTAGATCTCACCCAAGTGGCTTCAGATAGCAAGTATCTCATTGTACTAGGTACTGCAATTTCCCTTTAAAAATTCTAGAATCAAGAATATGCTTTAATTCATAGTGAGTTTGACCTGCCACTACGAGGGGTCCGGGTGCCTTCTTAGGGGGAGGTCTTGAAGTGGATTCTCGCAAAGGTTTCAACAAGCTGCAATGGAAGAAAGGGTGAATTCTTCCTAAAAGCCTAGGAAGTTTTAATTCTACTGTGACTGGGTTGATGATCCTTACAATGGGGAAAGGCCCCAAGAATTTCGGTCCTAACTTCTTACTGGGTAATTTAAGGTGTAAACATTTAGTCGACAGATAAACCTTTTCCCCAACTTGGAATGTTCTTTGAGGAGCTCTCTTTTTATCTGCCTGTTTTTTATAGATCTTGGAAGTCTTTTTTAAAGCATCTTTTGTGGCTTTCCAAACCTCTTCCCACCTCCTCACCCATTGATCAAGTGTCTGAGAAGCGGAGGGCACTTGAGGGTATTCAGGTATTGGGCTGAACTCTTTTTCTGTAACTACTCTTAAAGGTGTAAAGCCAGTGCTGCTGTGAACAGAGTTATTGTAGACCACCTCTACAAAAGGGAGGAGGCCGGTCCATTTGGTTTGTTGGTAGGAAATACAACATCTGAGATATTGCTCCACCATCTTGTTAGTGGCTTCCCCAACCCCATTAGTAGACGGGTGAAAAGCAGATGATAGACCTTGAGATGATCCAATTAATTTAAGAAAGCTCCTCCAAAACGTAGCTGTGTATTGCAGTCCCCTGTCCGAAATTATTCATTTAAGGGCTCCATGAAGTCGGTAGATATGTTTCAAGAACAGTTTAGTCAGTAATTGGGCAGATGGGAGTCCTTTGCAGGCGATGAACTGAGCCTGCTTTGAAAACAGGTCTATCACAGTCCAGATGATTGTATTTCCTCTACTTTCAGGGAGGTCTACTATAAAGTCTATAGTGATTTCTTCCCATGGTTGAGAAGGGTCTGCCACCAGCTGCAGTAACCCAGGGGTTTTCCCTGGAATTCTTTTCATGATGGCACATACAGTACAACTCCTGACATAATTTTCCGCATCCTGTTTTAACCCCAGCCACCAGAACTGCCGGCGGATTAAATTAAAATATCCAAAGTGTCCAGCCTTTTTTATGTCATGGCTGTGTTTGTGAGCATTAAGGCAGAGGGTTTCGTATAGCGGGTGAGCTGAACGTCTAGTCTTACCACTGCCTGGTACCATTCTTGCAGCTGATCAGGTACTGCTTGTTAGATGCATGCCTGAGAGAGGTGATCATCCAACCCTTCCCTGAAGTGATGGACTATGGACTGCTCATGCCACCTCTCTATCCGACTGGCTAACTTGCAAAACTCTTGTATGGACTCCAGGGAAGGCCTGCCAGCTTGTTTTATCTTATGGATTTGTTCTTCTGCTTTGAGGGCAATGGATGGGTCCTCAAATCTTTCTCTCAGTCCTAGGAGGAAGAGGTGGTTCCTCCAATTCAGGGGCTTTCTCATTATATAAGTTGTTCAGCCATTCAGATGTCTCTCCCTCTAACCTGGATGCAATCACATCAACCATAGCAGCTAGGTCCGGGTAGAGATAGGCCCAGTGGTTCAAATGAGATCATACTTGGTTGAGAAAAAAAAATCAGCTTCTCTGGGTCCCCATCGAATGTTGCTCTGAAAGGTGGAGCAATCATTGGCTGCTGGGGCCCAATGTGGCTGTTGCACCCCAAACTGCTGCTGGTCCCACCCGGGCTGTTGATTCAATGGCTGCTGGGCTCCCCACTGTGGCTGTTGCACCCCGCCCCCAGTTGCTCCTGGCCACACCCTGGTTGCTGCCACATGCCCAGGGGTTGCATGTTTGGGGGCTGTGGCCACCCCCCTTGCTGTGGTTGCAGCACCAGCAGTTGTGGCCTTCTGAGTTGCCGGAGGTCTCCCAAAGATTGCTGTCTGAGTGGGGGCTGCTGTTGTCCTCCTTGCTGCTGGACAGCGGGGAGTTGTGATGCCCTCTGCTGCTGTAGGCCTCTCAATGGTTGCTGGATGGGTGGGGGTTGCTGCCATCCCCCCTGCTGTTGGCCTGCTGGGAGCTGTGTTATCTTCAATTGCTATAGGGCCCCCTATGGCCTCGGAGGGGGTTGTTGCTGGATCTCCCTCATTTGCGGGCCCCTCAGCGGTTGCTGTGCATTTGGGGGTGGTGACCAACTTCCTTGCTGTGGTTGTCCTCCCACCAGTTGCTGATCTCCTGGCCTCTGTACCACCCCAAGTTGCTGCAAGCCCTTTATTAGCTGCTGCAAGCTCAGAGGTTGCTGATTTCCCACCTGTGGGGGCTGCCATACTCCCCATTGCTGCAGGGGCCCAGACTGGGTGATTGCACACCGGTCTAGGGATTGGTTGTCCCAGCGGCTACCCATGCCCTCATCTCGCCAGCTGTGGTTGGGGCTTCGAGAGGGGCAGCAACTGGAGCTGTCTCTCTCTGTGGGGCTGGAGGCCCTGGCAGGGGACTTCAGGGGCTGGAAGGCTGTCTGATCTGCAAAAGAGGGGCTGGGGGCTTCTCTCAGCAGGAGTTGATCTCCGCTTCTCATTTCTAGTTCTTCAAATTTTTCCACCATCTGACTATGAGCTGCAGACAGGTATTTCCACTCACCCGAGTCCTCAGCGGCAGACGATCTGGTAACTCTCCACCAGTCTGAGGAATGCAATATGCAGGAATCCCTTCGCGATAGCTCAACTTCATCTGCCTTTGAAGCCCTTGAGAGTGGCAAGGCTGTCTCAAGGCATCTGGAGTCTCCGCTGGGCTGGGCCCAATCTGACAACAAGATCAGCTCTCCTAGCTGCTTGGGTTTTGCACTCAGTTGGGAGGCCTGCAAAAGCTCCTTCTCCACCGGCTTGCTGGCTGTCGCTCCCCCCCCCCCCGAGGTAGCAGTTGCTGCCGGGGTGCTGGCTTCAGACAATTCCTCTTTCTCCATGATTAAATCTTCTCTGAATCTTTGTCAATTTATCCCTCAGCGACTGGAGCTCGGGTCCCCTAGATAGTTTGGAAAATTTGGAGATTTTAGCTTAATGTCATGGTTCTGACAGATGAAACTCTTCAAAGAATTCTGAGGCATTGTTTACCTTAAAGAATCTTTATTCGAGCAGCATAGCATCAGCACATACATAAGCAAAGCCAAAATCTGGATTCACCTCCCCTTAGCACATAGTATCAAAACACAATTCCCTCCTCTAATTAACAGTCATAAATCACATTCTCCAATTAATTTGAAATGCAGGATTTCCCTCCTATTCTAAACCCACCCTTTTTATCATCTCTTATTTCAAAAGCCCTGAATTCACACACTATTACAATATTGTTATGTCTAATCACATTCCTCCTTCTCCAAGTATCATCTATTTCTCAGAGTAAAGCATAAGAAAGAAAAAGGCTGCATCGCTATATGTTGTCAAAGCAAGAACATCCAATGTTAGCAGCATTGACAACCTGTTCTTTCCACTCTCGCAATGGTGCATTCATCACAACTGTAACAAAGTCCACCCTAACCCTAACCCTAACCTTCTTTTCTTCCTTCAAACATTCCCAACATTAGAGTGTTCTTCAGGAAATTAATTCTTAATATTATTTGTCTGGTAGGATAAATTTGAATCTGATCATTTGTGCCTTGAATGAGAGCTTAGGGTTGATTTGTTTAATATCCATCAGTTCGTTTTCTTGGCCGTCCACAGTATTTTCAGGAATCTTTTCCAACACCAACATTCAAAGGCATCAATACTCCTCCTAACTTGCTTCTTCAAAGTCCATTTCCTTTCAATGGAGGAATTAAATACAAACATGGACAATAACATTTAAGGAGTCTTTTAGTTCACACACTGAAAAGGGAATTGTCATGGTTCCGACAGACAGAGACAAACTCTGAGGTTTGCAAATTCCTCAAAGAATATGTTTATTAGTTACAAAGTATTGGCACAGTCAAGAGTGAAACCAAGCCTGAATACATAAGTAACAATTTCCCAATATAAAATTAAATATTCCACCCATAAATCTATGAAAGCAACTACGTTCCCCAATATGATTATTTGGCGGGCTTTTTATGCAATGCCCAGTCCCTAGTCTCGGGAGCAGCCGATGACCTTGGTTCCCATGGGACAAAAGATTATTTTGACTAACGAAGCACCTGGGCAACCCCCCCTCCCTCTGTTATATGTGGCAACCTAGAATGAGAAGGAAAATGGCTGCAGCCATGTTCATTTGTAGAGTTGATGGCCCCTCTCAAAAAGAAAGAGTCTTCTGTAGGGGAAACAAAAAGCATGTTAGGTATTTCCTTGAGGCCTGTGAGGATATTTATCATAGAATGTTTTATTAATCTGTCTGCTTTCACATTGGTATATTTCACCCATGTAGCTTTTGACAGGATAGCCTTTCCACTGAATGAGGTACTGTAACTTTCCCTTGTACAACCTAGAATCAAGAATTCATTTTATTTCATAATGAGTCTCCCCCTCTACCATTACTGGACCCAGCAGCTTCTTTGGAATAGGTCTTAAAGAGGATTTTGACACAGGTTTCAATAAACTACAATGAAACACAGGGTGAATTTTCCCCAACAATCGTGGAAATTTCAATTCCACTGCAACAGAGTTTATGATCTTGGTGATGGGAAAAGCACCAAGGAACTTTGGCCCCAATTTTCTGTTGGGTAACTTTAAGTTTAAATATTTTGTTGAAAGATAAACCAATTGCCCAACGTGAAAAGATTTTTGAGGGGAGCATCATTTATCTGCTTGCTCCTTGTGAACCTTGGTAGTCTTGGTCAATGCTTTCTTCACATTCACCTAACCCCCTGGAAAGATGTCACCCATTGATCCAAGTCTGGAAGGTAGGAGGCTCCTGGGGGTACTCAGGCATAGGCACAAAAAGCTCAACCTATTACTATTTTAAATGGGGTGAGTCCAGTGCTACTGTGCACAGTATTGTTGTAGGCTACCTCTGCGAAAGGCAGGAGATCAGCCCAATTAGTCTGCTGGCAATTAACATAGCATTTGAGGTATTGTTCCACCATTGTGTTAGCTTTTTCAGCCGCTCCATTTGTACTCAGATAAAAAGTCGACAAAAGCCCGAGTTGACCCAATCAGTTTAATGAACTCCCTCCAGAACTTTGCAGTAAACTGGAACCCCCCCCCATCAGAAATAATCTGCTTCGGGGCTCCATGGAGCTGATATATATTTTTCAAAAACAGCTTGGTTAGCTTCTGGGAAGAGGGAAGTCCTGACCAAGCAATTAAATGCGCTTGTTTGGAAAATAGATCAATCATAGTCCATATTACAGTGTTTCCCTTGCTCTCAGGCAACTCCACTATAAAATCCAGGGCTATTTCCTCCTGAGGCTGGGAAGGATCAGCAACTTGTTGCAGCAATCCTGGGGGTTTTCCAGGATGTCTCTTCATGGCAGCACAGGTGGCACAACTCTTAACATAACTCTCAATATCTTTTTTCATCCCGGGCCACCAGAATTGCCTCCACACCAGATGCAGTGTTTTCAAATATCCAAAGTGACCCGCCTGGTTAGCATCATGACTCCGCTGAAGTGCTTGGAGTCTAAGGCCATCTGGGAGGTATAATTTAGAGCACGGCTTTCAACCTTTTCACAGATTGTACCACTTTTAGGACATGACAATATTTCTACCACCAGTTCTTAGCAAGGTGTCAAAAACATGATGACTAAAAAAAGGGTGGGGATTTGGGGTTTTACTGATTAGATTCATTTGTTGTTATAGAAATGGCTAGTTTATAATATTATGGAAAAATAAAAAGTTGAAATTCAGTATTAATGCTTCCTTCTACTGCAACAGAGGAAGTCTGTTCTTTTTCTCTTCTCCCCTCACTTCCCCCCCTTTTTCCTGCCCACTGTGTCTTACTATTTGTTTTGTATATTTGTATTTTATTCTATAATCTAATAAAATGTTACAAACTATAGAAAAAAAGGAAAAGAGTACCAGTTTTAATTTGTTTGGTGGCAGTTCCTTTGTTGAATCACTTTCCTTTGCACTGACAAATGTATGATGAATTTATCCACTACCAGCTGGCTGGTTGGCCCTTCTTCCTCTCTCCCTCTCCTCTTATTCCTCCCTGCCTTCTGAGTTTCGTTCCACAGTGTAGTAAGAATGCATCCTGCCCAGTCCCTTATCTGTACCCCAGATAAGGAATCAAGTGCAAAGCAAGAAAGGCTCACAAAAGCCTCCCAGAATAAAGAAACACTGACTATGGTTTTTTTTTCTTTAAGCTGCCTCAGACATGTATCAGTTTAAACAATGTAGCAACTACTGTAGCTCCGGCAATTATGAAAAGTGATAACTTTAAATTAAGCCTGTTTACTTACAAAGAAAACTTGCTAAAAGCCATAGACAGACTCAAGATAAGGGGGTAAAACTAATTACATTTATTTAAAGGTATTAAACCTAAGGAAACCAAATCTTTGGACTCATTGCTAGCCTTTGTGAAACTGACTAAAATATTCCAATAACCAAAGCACACAAACGAGCCTCCGAATTACAAAACACTGTAAAAACTGTACAAAAATTCTTATGGTAACCCAATCAAGCTGCCAGTTGACCAGGAACACACTGGCTTCCGAAATAAACCAACCTTCTTTCTGACATGCTCGTCTCCTGGCTTTTCATTTCATCAGTGTTGATTGCATTCTCCTGGCTGAAGAAAACAAACCAGGGGACCTTTTCTTCCAGCAAAAGCTTCTTCTTCTTCCCTGTCTTGGCGGGTGCTGCACCTCTCAAACCAGCTGGGTGCTTTTCGCCTCTACTGGCTGCTCCTGCTGGATCGCCTTCCACCCAGCTGGTGGCTCCCATGGCCACCATGAGGTAAGGAAGCGAAGCAGATGGTGGGAGGTGGAGTTTATTTATTTATTTATTTATTTATTTATTTATGAGACTTATATACCGCTTTAAGTGCAAGCACTCTCCAAGCGGTGTACACCAGTAAGCAATGTATATATATATTTACATTGCCCCCAACAATCTGGGTCCTCATTTTACCTACCCCGGAAGGATGGAAGGCTGAGTCAACCTTGAGCTGGTGAGATTTGAACCGCTGACCTGCTGAACAGTCAGCTAAAGTGGCCTGCAGTACTGCACTCTAACTGCTGCACCACCTCGGCTCATTGCTTCCCTCCGCCTGCCAGACAGCTGCCGAAGCCATGCAGGGTAAGGTTGCCATGCCCCCCCGCCCAGATGCCCTCGCCTCCCCAAGCATTTTTTTTACTAACCTGCCTTTCAGCTGCATTGCATTTCTCCATTCACTTCTCAGTCTTTGCTGTGTGTTTGTGGGACAAAAAAAAAAGTTCAATTAGACTTTCTAACTTCTCACAAGATTTCACAAAGTTAGAAAGTCTGATTGAACTTTTTTTTGTCCCACAAACACGCAGCTTGCCAAGGGTTTGGTTTGTTGGGGGCACAGGCAAGCAGGCAGTGGGAGGAGAGGGTGGGGCTGGCAGTAGCCAGTTCCACCAGCAGCCGCTGGCAAAGGGCCCTGGCAGGCCGGCAAGGGGTTGCTCCAGTGACTGCACGGAAGATCTGGGCCAATTCACTCCACCCCTGCTAGGGCTTACTTTCAGGGGAGGGCTTATATTAGGCCCACCCCAAAAAAATCAGCTGCAGCTTACTTTTGGAGTAGAGTTTACTTTTGGGGAAACATGGTAGTACTGGGCTGGGAAGTTTTACTTTGTAATAGTGTAATTCTTGGAAGGAATTTCAGACTTGGTTTCACTTTTTACCGGGCTGATATTTTGTATCCAATAAACAAGTTCTTTGAGGAAGTTTCAATCCTCAGAGTTCTGATTTATTTGGTTCCATCTATCGGAACCTTGACATTAAACCAAGTCTGTTGAATCTATTCTGTTTTTCCCCAGGGTCCTGAGCCCCCACTGCCTATCCACCACCTTTGGGAAGACTGCAAAGACTCAGGGAAGAATTTATGATGGAAAGAAGGGGGAATCAGCTACTGGCCTCAGTGAGCCTCTGGCTGCCAGAATACAGGCTGTTGTCCCGGCTGCCAAATGAGTATAGCTGGAGGAGGCTCAGCTGAAGACCTGGAGGATCCAATCAAGGAAGTTGGCACTGCAAGAGGGGACCTTGATCCTGGCAGGGATTCCATTCATTCCCAAAATTGACCAGGAAAACACTTACAGAACATGGAGGAGGCATAGGGAAGTACTATGCACTGACGCATGCAAGTTAATCAAGGCTCTGCACGAACAGCTGGGTCCGGTGACACGGTCCAGAAGCCGGATGAAGGCTGTCAATATCCTATAAAAAGACTTCTCTCTAGCGTCTGCTTTTAAACCCTGACGATGTTGGATGATTCCAACGAAAGCTAGGTTATTAAAATTTTACTACTTTCTCTTGGTGATTAATATTTATTATAGACAATATACCCAAGAGTCGTATTTTTAGTTTTATATATATATATATATATATATATATATATATATATATATATATATATATGGAAGAAACAGCTACGATCACACATTGCTCCTAGAAGCACGAAGCCGAAAACACCAGCCTGAAGATGACGAATGAGACTTCGTCGAAACGTCGCCAGGACACTTCCAATTTGACGCGGGAGAAAACCAGAATAACCAAAGACCTACATATATATATAAATATATAGCTTGGAAATTTGGGGACTAAAAATGCTTTTAAGACTTTTTTGTATAGATTTTATTAGTTTTTATAGGGATTGGGATTAGGGCTGGGATTTGGGTTGGGGTTAAGGTTTTTCCAAATAACATTTTCAATATTTAGCAAACAGCATAATGTATGGGTACATGTATTTAACTAACAATAATAGATATAGTTAATTATCATAAACAATATGTTAATTCATCACTCAATAGCCTTCTTCTTGCTAATATACATTCAAAATTACATATCACATTCCTTTTTCTCTAATTCATTTTTCTAGCCATTGATAAAAATTATCCCATGTTCTAAAATACACTGAGTCTTTTTTTCTCTTTTATCTTTAAAATCAATCTATCCATTTCTGCATACTCTAGAAATTTCTTTTACTTCTTCAGTTGGTGAATTTTCATTTTTCCAATGTTGAGCAAATACAATTCTTCCTGCTGTTAATATGTGTAGTATTAGATATCTGCAATCTTTCTCATAATTAACTCCTATTATTCCTAACAAAAGTAATTCTAGTTTAAAGTCTATTTATTTTTTAGTCATTTTCTCCAACCATAAATGTACTTTAACCCAAAATCTTTTTGCTTTGGGGCATGTCCACCAGATATGGTAATAAGTATCTGTTTACATTTCCAACAGTTGTTTGAAGTATTTTTAAACATGTTTGCTAATCTCACTGGTGTCATATGCCATCTGTAAAACATTTTATATAAGTTTTCTTTATATGGCACTACTTTAGTTAATTTAACATTTCTTTCCCATGACTTTTGCCAATTTTCTAATTCTATATTATATCCAAAATTCTTTGCCCATTTTATCATTGTTTCTTTTACTTGTTCTTCCTCCGTCTTTAAGTTTAACAGAAATCTATAGAGTTTCTTAATCAACTTTTCATCTGTTTTTAACAATATCTGATCAAACTCTGTCTGTTCTTTATAAAATCCCATTGTTTTAACGTCTCTTTCATATCTTGTTTAAATTTGCAGATATGGCCACCATGCTAAATCAATACCTTGTTCTTGTAATTCTTGTCTGTCTTTCAATTTTCCTTCATTGTCCAAAATATCTTTATAAGTCACAACTTTTTCGTAGTTAATTAAATTTGGGTAAGCAAAAGCTTCCATTGTTGAAAGCCATTCGGGTATCTTAATGTAAATTTTTTCTTTTATTCTTTCCCATTCTGAAAGAAGTGCATTCCTTATAAAATGGTTTTGAAAGTAACTATGTATTTTATTCATTCCATACCACAGAAAGGCATGCCAACCAATTTGCAGGCCATGCCCCTGTAGGTACAATAGTTTTTTTATCTCTAAGCATTATCCATTCTTTAAGCCATGGTAGAATGGTTGCTTGGTAAAATAACCTCCAGTCCGGCAGTCCAAATCCTCCACTATCTTTTGCTTCTTATAGCATTTTCACTTTGATTCTAGCTTTTTTTTCCTTGACAAATAAATTTCAATATTATTGTATTCAGTTCATCAAAAAAGGCTTTTCCCAGCCTTTCCCAGGGATCGTTTGAAATAAAAAGAGTATTTTTGGTAAGATGTTCATTTTCACTGATGCTAGTCTCCCCAATATTGAAAGTTGGAGGGTCTTCCACTTTTCCAAATCCAATTTTATTTGTTTTAGCAGTCTTACATAGTTATCTTCTTTTACTGTTACACATCTTGCTGTTAAATAAATTCCCAAGTACTTGACTTTTTTAACTATTTGAAGATTTGTTTTTTTCGTTAGTTGATTTTTTTGTTTTTCTGTAAAATTCTTTGTTAGCACTTTGGTCTTTTCTCTGTTTATTGTCCTGTCACTTCTCCAAATTTTTCTATTTTCTCCAAAAGCTTAGTGCTTGTTTCCAGTGGATCTTCCAGTATAAAAACCAGGTCATGTGCAAATGCTTGTAATTTATATTTTTCATCTTTTATCTCCGGCCCTTTAATTTCTATATCTTGTCTAATGTTTCTATACAGTACTTCCAATATTAGTATGAATAATAATGGAGATAGTGGACATCCCTGTCTTGTGCCTTTTTGAATATTGACGTTTTCTTTAAGATCTCCATTTACAATTATTTTGGCAGTTTGTTTACAATAAATTGTTTTGATTACATTTATAAAGTTTTTTCCAAAGTCCATTTCTGCAAATTGCTGAAACATAAATTGCCAGTTTATGTTGTCAAACACTTTCTGTGCCTCAAGGAATATTAAAGCCATCTGTTTCCCTGGATGAATTTCATAATACTCTAAAACAGTGATTCTCAACCTTTCTAATGCCACGACCCCTTAATACAGTTCCTCATGTTGTCGTGACCCCCAACCATAAAATTATTTTCATTGCTACTTCATAACTGTAATTTTGCTACTGTTATGAATATTAATGTAAATATCTGATATGCAGGGTGTATTTTCATTGTTACAAAGTGAACATAATTAAAGCATAATGATTAATCACAAAAACAATATAGCAATGCTTACTGGAGAAGCTTACTCTTCCTTGCTCAAAAATGTTGGGAGGGAGGGAAGGAAGGAAGATTGAAGGGGAAAGGAAGGAGATTGAAGGGGAAAGGAAGGAAGGAAGATTGAAAGGGAAAGGAAGGAGATGGAGAAGGAAGGAGATTGAAGGGGAAAGGAAGGGATGGAGAAGGAAGGAGACTGAAGGGGAAGGAAGGAGAGAGATTGAAGGGGAAGAGATGGAGATGGAGATGGAAGGAAGGAAGGAAGGAAGGAGATTGAAGGGGGAAGGAAGAAAGGAAGAAAGGAAGGAGAAAGAGATTGAAGGGAAAGGGATGGAGATGGAAGGAAGGAAGATTGAAGGGGAAAGGAAGGAAGGAAGGAAGGAAGGAAGGAAGGAAGGAAGGAAGGAAGGAAGGAAGGAGAGATTGAAGGGGAAGGGAAGGAGAAGGAAGGAAGGAAGGAAGGAAGGAAGGAAGGAAGGAAGGAAGGAAGGAAGGAGAGAGATTGAAGGGGAAGGAATGGAGATGGAAGGAAGGAAGGAAGATTGAAGGGGAAAGGAAGGAGATGGAGAAGGAAGGAGATTGAGGAGGAAAGGAAGGAAGGAAGGAAGGAAGGAAGGAAGGAAGGAAGGAAGGAAGGAAGGAAGGAAGGAGAGATTGAAGGGGAAGGGAAGGAGATGGATGGAAGGAAGGAAGGATTGATCGATCTTTGGAGAGTCATGTTTTTCCAGATGTGATGAACTACAACTCCCAGCATTCCCCACTCTTCCACAGTGCATTTTAAGGCTGCTGGGGATGGTAGTCCAGTAAAGTCTGGAGACACACACAGATGCCCTCCGATGGCGAGGGAGGCAGGCCGGGCGGCGTGGGGGAGGCTTCGGAGGTGGAGCATGGCCGGGCAACCAGGAGGCGTGGGGATCGGCTCGGTGCCGCACCTCAGCTCAGCTCAGCCAGCAGCAGCAGCAGCGCATTGCCTGAGCAGGGCGGGAAGAGAGGGGTGGTGGTGGCAAATCATGAAAGCAGTGTCCACATGTTCAGGGTGCAAATGCCTTGGACCGTTTGGTTCCCCCAGCCCTTTATTTACTGATCTGCCACAAGCTTGTGCAAACAAGCCCCAAGAAATTCTGAATGAGCGGTCGTTTAAAAAAAAAAGCTTTCAGCTTTCAGCTTTTTCTCTCTCTTTCCTCTCTCTCTTTCTCTCTCTTACGGCAGTATTATTGGGGGTCCCCACTACCCCTGGCCTCTGCGCATCCTCAGCCGAATGGGTGGGAAGGGGGAGCCGGATGGGAGGGAGCGGTTTTGGCAGCGGCGGCAGCAGCCCGGCAGCATCATCATGGTCTCTGCCACCCCCAGCCCGGCCGCCGCCCCCCACTCCACGCTGCCCGGCCTTGCCCTCTGCCCATCTATGGAGCCACGGTGGAGGCAGCGCCTGCCCAAGCCACCTGGGGGAGCAGCAGGAGGAAGGAGAGGAGGAGGGCAAGGAAGCAGTCGCCCTAGCCGGGACTCCATGCTGCCTGGCCTCGCCCTTCGCCCATCCAATGGGGGCTGGTGCCACACGGCCCCTGCCAGCCCCTTGTCCAGCCCAGCTGCTCCCCCCAGGCACCCCTCTTGTCCCAGCGCCCGCCCGAGCCGCTTTGGGGGCAGCAGGAGGAAGAAGGGGAGGAGGAAGGGGAGGGCAAGGAAGCCGCCGTCAGCGCTGGGCCCCAGGAGGTGGCTCTCCTCTCCTACCTTTGCTGCATCTCCTTCTTCCTTCCCAGCAGCCTGGATTCCGGTGCGCCTTCCCAGCCAGCAGGTCCAATGGTCAGGCTGGCTGGGGATTGCAGGGGCTGGTCTCCCTTGGGCCGCGGCTTGCGGGAGGGCTGGCCCACTCAGCGGAGCCTCCAGCGGGCCGTTCCCATCAGGGATCCTGGGGCTTCCTCGGGCGGCTCCAAGCCACGAGGCCCTGGCTGCGCTTCTCCCAGGGGGTGGGGCACCCAGGCACAGGGCAATCAGGAGCCCTGCAGGAGGTAAGTCCGCCTGAGAGAGAGAGAGAGAATGGAAGCGAAAGTGCCTCTCTGTCTCTCTCTCTCTGCAAATGGCGGCCGTGCAGAGACAGATATGGAGCGGTGTCTCGGTTCCTAAGACCATCGGAAATATGAGTTTTCTGATGGTCTTAGGCGACCCCTGTGAAATGGTCGTTCAACCCCAAAAGGGGTTGCGACCCACAGGTTGAGAACCGCTACTCTAAAACATCAAGAATCATTCTTAGATTATTTTTTATCTGTCTTTTAGGTAAGAAACCATTTTGATCTCTGTGCATAAATTCGATCAAAAATTTCTTTAGTCTTTCTGCCATTATTGAAGCAAAGATTTTGTAATCTACATTTAATAATGATATTGGGCCTTTTTATAGCCTCTATAATCTCCATCATTGATATTTTTCCATTTAATATGTTTCAAATATTCTCTGGAATTTTTGGTAAGTCTGCTTTTTTTAAGTACTGATGTATTTTTTCTTTTGGAATTTCCTCTGCCTTATAGAGTATCTCATAATAATCTTTAATAATTTTTTTGATTGTACCATTTTAAAACTGTAATTCTCCTTTTGGATCTTGCAGCTTGTTTATCATTTTTTTCTTTTTCTTTTTTCAGTCTATATGCTAACCATCTCCCCAGCTTGTTGGCATTTTCAAAGAAATTCTGTTTAGCCCTTTTAATCTGTTGAGTCATTATTTCCATCTCAGCTAAATTTAATTTATGTTTTATTATCTCCATTTGTTTCTTAAGTATTTTCTTTTGTGGATCTATTTGTAATTCTGATTCTAGCTTTCTGAGTTCTTCCTTCAACTTTAACTGTAATTGTTTCTTTTCTTTGTTCTTTTTAGCAATGTAAGTTATAGACAATCCTCTTGAATAAGCTTTTGATGTGATTTTTCTTCTTTCTTGTTTATTTTAAAGAAAAAATCCATTTCCTTTGTCACTAGTTGTAAGAAGTCTTTTTCTTTCAATATAGATTTATTCAAGGACCATCTTATTTTTTTCTTAGTTCCTCTCCAAGTATCTTTATTGGGTTATGGTCTGCCCAAATATTTGTTTTTATCTAAACTTTTTGTATTTAAGTTTTAAGTTCCAAAGATGTCCATATCATGTCAATTCTAGACCATGATTTATGTCTATTTGAGTAAAATGTATATTGTAATTTCTTTGGATTTTTTTCTCTCCATATATCTTGGATACAGAGTTCTTCTGTCATTTTTAAAAATGCTTTAGTTCAGGGCTTTTCAACCAGTGGTACTGGTACCACCTGTGGTACATTGGCACCTGGCAGGTGGTATGCGACCATCGTAGAAAAGTGGTAGCAGGGGAGGGGAATGAGCTGAACCGGTGGCAGCACTGCACAAGCCTGAGCGAGAAATGGCTGGAGCTGCAGGGCTGTCAGTGCTCGGTGGAAGCACCAGGATCAGTGCCAGGCTCCAGCCAAGCTTGTGCTGATCCTGGTGCTTCTGGTGAGCGCAGAAGCACCGATCAGCTGGAATGTTGTAGCATCTCCAGGGTCTTGTGATTTACATTCAGATGCTTGGCAACTGATTCATATTTATGATGGTCACAGTATCCCAGGGTCATGTGAAGTGACCAAAACCTGCTGCAACCACCCAGCAGACGGGGGGAATAAAGCAGCAGGCAGGTATCTTACTTGGTTGTGGCTTGGGGGGCACTTTTTCAGTGCCATTGTAACTTCGAACAGTTACTAAGCAAACTGTTGTAAGTCGAGGACTACCTGTATTTCATCACTTTTTTCCTTTTGGGGGGGTCATCAAGTTTTTGACACCTTGCTAGGCAACTGGTGGTACTCGGATATTACCATATCCTAACAGTGGTACAATGGGTGAAAAGGTTGAAAAGCCCTGCTTTAGGTAACATATTTCCTCCTTTTCTCCCTTGTTTGGCACTTTTATAGTCCAAAATTCCATCTGTTATTGCATTAAAGTCTTCCATTATACAAAGATTTTGATAGTTTAAATCAGACATGTGAAACTCGCGACATCACGTGACGTCGCGCAATGTATCGGGATGGTTTTGCCACTGCCGGCAATGGGGTGGGCACAGCAGTTTGACACCCCTGGTTTAAATCTAGTATTTTTATATAGTTTTTGATTAAATTGTTCTTGTTTATCATTTGGTGCGTATATTGCCACCATCAATATCTGTTTTTGATCCATCATTATTCCACCATTAATATTCTCCCCTCTTCATCTGTGTAAATTAGGGATTCATCATTTCTTTAACGTATAGAGCTATTCCTCTTTTCTTTTGAAGTGCTAATGCAAAGTAAAGTTTACCGATTTTCAGTTGTTCTAACAACTTATAATGTTGTCTCTTAATGTATGTTTCTTGAAGACAAATTATATCCATTTTTAATTTTTGTAATCGTGTAAAGATTTTCCTCCTTTTTGAAGGAGAATTTAGTCCATTTACTGTATATTCATTGACAAAATCCCACTCTCTTCCATCTCTTTCAGTTATATCTAGGTCTTAATCTTCCAGTTGATCTTATCTGTCTTTGATCTCTTGGTCTTGCTCCTTTTTCTGTATATGTGTTTTTAATTTCTTCCTCCTCTCTTTGTTTGACTGCTTCTTCTACTGCCATTTCTTCCTGTTTCTTTGTTTCTCTCTTTGTACCGGATTCAGGGTCACCTCTTTCCAGGAATGCTCTATGGTTGTCAAAGAATTCCATTGCTTTAAGTGGTGTGTCCAGTCTATATGTTTTTGCATCCCAGTAAATTAGAATCCCTTCTGGAATCAGCAATCTGAAGTTCACTCCTTTTTCAATTAATTTCCTGGTTAGAAACTGATATTCTCTTTGGGATTTTCTTATTCTCCTAGGAATTTGTTTGAGAACTACAGTTTCTTTTTCTTTGTATTTCAAAGGTTCATCTCTTACTTTTCTCAAAATGTCATCTTGTAGCTCTTTTAAGAAATCTAACATGCAGTTCCCTAGGGACTTTATTTCTTCTG
Source organism: Crotalus tigris (assembly GCF_016545835.1). Taxonomy (NCBI): domain Eukaryota; kingdom Metazoa; phylum Chordata; class Lepidosauria; order Squamata; family Viperidae; genus Crotalus; species Crotalus tigris. Next base: position 641,169 of record NW_024097681.1, read on the forward strand.
GCATAGTTTAGTTGACTTGATAGATCTGGTCTAATTCTCCTTCTATTTGTTGTTTCCCAATTCCTAATATATCTGCCAATAATTCGGTTATCTTTAGAGGTAGAGGTCATGTAGAGGCCGTATGCAGCACACTGCCGTGGCTCAAATAATTACATGATCTCACCTACATGATCTCACCAAGTTCACACCAGCAGGATGTTGCAGAACACTGCCCCTGGCTGATGCTCCCTGGTTGGTATATTCTTAAGGATTGGTGAGGAGAATCCACCAATAAAAATGCTGTTATTATTTTATCTTATGCTGCTTGGAAAAACTGTATAAAAGCAATAAACACTGTGAAGGCAGTCAGACATCTTTCCACCTGCAATGACTGGTCTCTGATTCCATCATCTGGCACCCGAACCGGGACCCCCCCCCCATGGGTAGCAACAGCCAACATACTTACCAGCATCTGGAACAGACCCCTAGATGCACCTTCGTCCTCCAGGACCCCTCAGTGGTAAGTATGGGTTGCAATCTATCTCAACACCAACATAAACATGTATAGGAACTCTGATTCCTGTTACACAAGTCAGGTGTGACGGCACCTGAGGCAGACATAAGTAAGCTGGTTGAGGAGATGGGGAAACACTGCCCCTGATATCCAGAGTGCAGGACGCTCCGTTTACGGGATTGGATAAAGATAGGGCATACTTTACATCTTGAACCCTGGGCTCCAGTACAGATTACATCGATGGTATCAATGCTGTCAAGCAGTGGAAAAATTTGGCTCCGATGCTTCGGCAGGACAACAATTGACTACAAGCCCCCCACCTGATTACGACCAGGTAAAACTTGTCACACTGAAAACATCTCCAATTGGATCTTCAGCTCCTTCTGAAGAGGCTCATTCTTTTGCTTCTTTGCAGCCATTGTACACCCCCATAAGGCAAATATTAAAGGAACAATTAGAAAAAGGGGGGGGGAATATAGAATAAATTACCGACATGCTTTCTGTTTGTCCAGTACACACCACAGGACAAGTAAATCAGAATGGAGCTCAAATAGTGGAATATCGCCCTTTGTCATATGCAATTTTAACAGAACTTAGAAAAGGAATTACAGATATGGGGTTGGGGAGTACAGGTACCTATGTGCAGGGAATGCTGGAAGCCACCATGAGAAATCATATCTTAGTACCTGAAGATTGGAAAACTACCTTTCACATGATGCTTACTCCAGCGCAATATGTAGTTTGGGACAGTGAATTTAAACACCAATGTGCTGTGCTTGCTCTTCAATCGGGGGGGGGGGTCTTTATTCCTGGTCAATTATACGGTTCTGGCCCCTTTGCCCTAGTTGATACCCAAATTGTTCTACCAGCTGCCACTTTACAGGTTTCTTCTGAATGCGCTTATCGAGCCTTTGGAAAAGTGCCTGTTTCTGGCAAGCCTCGTCAAGCCTTCTCTAATATCAGGCAGAAGGTTACTGAGCCATATCCTGATTTTATTAATAGACTACAGGATGCCTTACGGCGGCAGATAGACAATCCTGAAGCTCAGCAGGAATTGTTGATGAGGCTGGCAAAGGACAACACCATTTCTGAATGTCGAAGGGCAATTATCGGTCTGGGGAAAAATCCTGATTTGGCAGATATGATTAGAGCATGTCAAGATGTAGGAACAGCCTCTTACCAAACCAATTTATTGACGGCTGCTTTATCACAAGGCAGCAAGCCTCAAGGAAAGTGTTACAACTGTGGCAAACTCAGTCATTTTAAAAGGGAATGTAGAAATCCAGGGGGGTATGTCTGCAGCATCTCGCTCCCCTTTCCATCCGGGATCAAAACCAAAAACAAAATGCCCAAAGTGTCAGAAGGGTTATCATTGGGCAAGTGAGTGTCGGTCAGGAAACGGCCGACTGGGCCGGTGTCTGGCCCCAGTCCAAACAGAGACAACAGACCAACAATAGAAAATACTCCTGCAGCTACAAGAAGTAGTGCCGGTATTGATTTGATACTGCAGGAGGAAGTGAATTTTAAATTTCCTGGGGAAGTTCAAGTAGTTCCATCCCAATTATCAGGCCCCCTACCACAAAATTATGTAGGGCTTGTCATTCCGCGGTCAAGCATGGGTAAAAAGGGTATTTTTGTTATCCCCTGGGTGATAGATTTGGACTATACCGGAATTATTTATGTTCATTGTGGACCAACTTGCCTCAAATTTTGCCCATTTACACTAGCCCTGCTCAGCTCTTGCATTTGCCTTATTTTGTCCTGGCAGGGGGAGAGCTAAAGGAGAGAGGGGAAGGAGGCTTCGGTTCTACTAACTCAGCCACTTCCATTATAGCTGCCATCACTACCCTGATTACATTTCAACAGCCCCGTCAGATCATTGTACTGCAGGGTAAGTCATTTGAGGGAATTTTGGACACTGGAGCAGATGTTTCAATGATCTCTGCCAAGCAGTGGCCTGCCATCTGGCCAACCGAGCCCTGTCCAAGTGTGGGGTGTGTGGGGGGTGGTCAAAGTGCACATCAAAGTGCGCAATTTCTTTTAGCCCATTTGCCTGATTCAGATTTGGTCATTCAGGTCCGCCTCTTTATATTAGATATTCATGTCAGCCTTTGGGGACGTGACCTACTCAGTAAATTGGGTGCCACCCTCACCTTGGAAGACTGAGACTACTACCCTTCTGTTGACTTGGTTGGTTAAAGAGCCGGTGTGGATTGATCAATGGCCAATGTCACATGAAAAATTGACAGCTCTCCACCAGCTGGTTAACAATCAGCTGCTTGCTGGTCATGTTCTGCCTTCCACTAGTCCGTGGAATACCCCTGTTTTTGTCATAAAAAAGAAAAGTGGCAGGTGGCGCTTCTTGCACAACCTTAGGGCCATTAATGCCGGTTTTCAACCTATGGGCCCTTTGCAGTGTGGAACACCTAACCCTAATTTGATTCCTCAAGATCATGAAGTAGTGGTAATTGACTTAAAGGACTGTTTTTTCTCTATTCCTCTATGCCCCCCTGATCAGGAAAAGTTTGCATTTACTGTGCCTGCAGTGAACCATTCAGAACCTAATAAATGTTATCACTGGACAGTTTTGCCACAGGGAATGCTGAACAGTCCCACATTATGTCAGCTTTATGTCACTGCAGCATTAGCTCCTTTTTGCAAACGTCATCCATTGGCTTTGGTATATCATTATATGGATGATATTTTAATTGGAGCCCCAAAGATACAACCTAATTGGCTTTACGAAATACAAAATGATTTAGGTATCTATGGATTGCAGGTTGCCACGGAAAAAATATAGCTGCACTCTCCCTATCTTTATTTAGGGCATAAAATGTTGCAATCTTATTCTGTTCCAGCTTTTCCTCGCTTGAGCTTACCCAAAGTTATTTCGTTGGTCAATTTGCAGCAATTGCTGGACACCCTCAATTGGGTTCGCCCATATTTTTCTTAGTCCATTATTTGACTTATTGACCAAAGGAAAACAACCTGGAGATCTCATTATAGTTCCACCTGCAGCACTTGCCACGGTTGAGCAAATTAATGGCATCTTGAGTACTCAGTTTGTGGACTGTATCTCACATAAAGATTGTCAGTTAACTCTTTTGATATTCCCTACTAGTAAGCTACCTACAGGAGTATTAGCTGTATTAGAAGCACAAAAAGTATATTGTATTGAAAGGCTTTATTTACCCCATATCCCATCCCAAAATGTTTTGCCATTTATCCAGGCTGTCGCTGAAATAATAATCTTAGGACGCACTCGAGCTTGCCCTAGAAATGGGACTGATTTAATGAATATTGTTTTTCCTATCCCAAAATCTGATTTTCAATTTTATTTTCAGAATAACTTATCTCTTCAGTGCTCTTTAATTGACTATATAGGCTGTATTTCATATCATTTGCCTAAAGATCCTCGGCTTGCTTGTTTAATGACTTCTTTCTTTCCTATCCCCCCACTGCTTTCTCCTTCTCCATTGCTGCAAGCTCCTACTGTTTTTTCTGATGGAGGGCGAACGAGAGGAGCGATTGCTTACAAGGATCCTCATGATGATACCTGGAAGGTGTCCTACACTGCAGTGCAATCGTCACCACAACACTCAGAATTATCTGCTGCTATTCTAGCTTTCCACACCTTTTCTCAACAGCCTTTTAATTTAATCTCTGACTCTCATTATGTGTGTCAACTTATTTTTAATCTTCCAGGTGCTTATATCACGCCCAGGATTGACCCCAATCTCATGGCTTTGTTTTTAACTTTGCAGCAGCTGCTACATGATTGGAAACATTTATACTTTGTTTCTCATATACGCAGTTACTCATCCCTTCCTGGCCCTCTTTCTGAAGACAATAGTCACGCTGATGCTGCTGTTCATGTCTTACCCACTTTGTTTTCAGATCCCTTTTTTAGTCACTCTTTTTTCCATCAAAACGCTAGGGGGTGGCACAAGCTTGCCATATTCCACTCGACCAAGCCAAGCAGATTGTTTCATCCTGTCCCCAATGTTCGGGGGCATCTTCTTCAGGGGACACGGGAGTTAATCCCTGTAGTTTCACCTCTAATCAACTATGGCAAATGGATGTTAACCATGTTCCCCTTTGGCTCCCTGGAAATATATTCTGTCACAGGTTCCGACTAATGAAGCACTTCAAAGAACTTTCAGGCATGTTTCCTAAAGTCTTTATTTGCAGAGCTACAATTTTGCTGGTCACCATGATGGACGGGTTGATGCCAGAATCTAATTTCCTGTCGCTGGCATCAACCTTTTCTTGCTAAACCCCTCCCTTGTCTTGCAGTCACAAGTCACATTATCCAATTAGTGTGAAGGTCAAAAGTTTACTTCCTCTTTCTTTCCCGGGCTTTTTCTACCCCCCACTCTAAGCTGTGTATTAACCCAGTAATTACCAGACAGTTTTGCATATTGTCAAAGCAAGAATATACAGTATTTGCAGCATTGACATCCGGCCCCCCTTACAAGAAGGACAGATCCTGTAGATAAACAAAAGCATATGTTAAGGGTTATCTTTCGGTTTGCTGGGGTGTTTCACATGAAACCTTTCGATAAATCTGTCAGCGTTCACTTCACTAGATTTCACCCAGGTGGCTTCAGACAATGGGTATCCCTTCCATTGTACTAAGTACTGTAATTTCCCTCTAAAGATTCTGGAGTCAAGAATACGTTTCACTTCATAGTGGGTCTGCCCTGCCACTACGAGGGGTCCAGGTGCCTTCTTTGGAGGAGGTCTCAAAGTGGAGCCCCAATAAGGCTTCAACAAACTACAATGGAAAACTGGGTGAATTTTCCCTAACAGTTTAGGGAGTTTTAGTTGTACTGTGACTGGATTGATGACCTTTACTATGGGGAAAGGCCCCAAGAATTTTGGTCCCAATTTCTTGCTGGGCAATTTGAGGCGTAGATATTTAGTTGACAGATAGACCTTTTCCCCAACTTGGAATGTTCTTTGGGGAGCCCTGTTTTTATCAGCCTGCTTTTTATAGGTTTCAAAAGTCTTTTTTAAAGCAGTTTTTGTGTTTTTCCATACTTCTTCCCACCCTCTCACCCATTGATCAAGTGTCTGTGAAGCGGAGGGCAACTGAGGATATTCAGGTATTGGGTTGAATTCTTTCCCTGTGGCTACTTTGAAAGGCGTGTAGCCGGTGCTGCTGTGCACGGAATTATTGTACGCCACCTCCGCAAAAGGGAGATCAGTCCAGTTCGTCTGTTGGTAAGAAACGTAGCACCTAAGATATTGCTCCACCATTTTGTTAGCGGTTTTAGCAGCCCCATTGGTGGCTGGATGAAAAGCAGATGATAACCCTTGAGATGATCCAATCAATGTAAGGAAATTTCTCCAAAACTTCGCTGTGAATTGCACCCCCCTGTCTGAGATTATTCGCTTAGGGGCACCATGCAGCCGGTAGATATGTTTCAGGAACAATTTGGCCAGGCGTTGGGCAGATGGGAGTCCTTTGCAGGCAATGAAATGAGCCTGTTTCGAGAACAGGTCTATCACAGATGACAGTATTTCCCTTACTTTCAGGTAGGTCCACTATAAAGTCCATAGCTATTTCTTCCCAGGGTTGAGAAGAGTCTGCCATGGGTTGCAGTAACCCAGGAGTTTTTCCCAGGATTCTTTTCATTGTGGCACATACAGTACAACTTTTTACATAGTTTTCCACATCCTTTTTCAGCCCCGGCCACCAGAATTGCCGGCGGGTGAGGTGTAGGGTTTTCAAATATCCAAAGTGTCCAGCCTGCTTTACATCGTGGCTGTGGTTGAGAGCATTAAGACGGAGCGCTTCTGGCAAATATAACTTCCCCCCTTTGTAAGCCAAGCCATCCCTGCATGTTAGGGACGCTTGATTATCTTTGAACCATTGGTCAGTGAGGAGCTCTCGTTTTATTTTCTTCACTCCAGGGTCATCAGGATTGGGGACCCTGCGAGGTGTAAGTTGAGCGACAGTTTGTGGATTGGGAATAATTGCCTCGTTAACCTACTCTCGTTCACTTTTGTACTGGGGTAACCGGGATAGCGCATCAGCTAGAAAGTTCTTTCCTCCTGGTTTGTACTTTAGAGTGAAGTTGAAGCGGTTAAAGTACTGTGCCCACCATACTTGCTTTGGTGACAATTTGCGAGGAGTTTTCAGTGCCTCTAGGTTCTTGTGATCTGTCCATACCTCAAATGGCACCTTGCTCCCTTCTAGATAGTGTCGCCAGTTCAATAGCGCCCACCTAATTACGAAGGCCTCTTTCTCCCAGATTGCCCATCTTCGCTCGCTCTCAGTGAATTTCTTAGAGGTGTAGGCACAGGGTTGCAGGATCCCATTTTTGTTCTTTTGAAGTAATATTGCTCCAACCGCCACATCGCTGGCATCGGCTTGAATCACAAAGGGTTCCCCTGGGCAGGGGTGCTTTAGAACCGGTTCAGCGGCAAATAGTCTCTTTAAATTCTCAAAAGCTGTTTGATAGCTCATTGTCCATGCTAGTGGTTGGCCCGGTCGTGGCTTCCCTCCTCCTTTGCCTGTTTTGAATAGTTCTGTAAGAGGAAGGGCAATCTCGGCAAAAGAAGGGATGAATTGACGATAAAAGTTGGCAAAACCCAGAAAGCTCTGGAGCTGTTTGCGAGTCCTTGGGGGCTGCCATTCGATTATAGTTTTCACCTTGGCCAGATCCATTTCAATACCCTCATTGGAAATTCGGTAGCCAAGATAGTCTAATTGGGTTTGGTGAAATTCACATTTTGACAATTTGACATAAAGCTTGGCATTCAATAGTTTCTTTAACACTTCTCTCACTAGCTTTATGTGATCAGTCATATTTGTGCTGTATATCAGGATATCATCAAGATACACCAAAACCCCTTTGTACAAGTGATCATGTAGAACCTCATTGATCAACTGCATAAATACAGCTGGGGCCCCCTGTAGTCCAAATGGCATGACTTTGAACTGATAGCTCCCCATTGGACAGTTGAAGGCAGTTTTCCACTCGTCTCCCTCTTTTATTCTCACCCGGTAGTATGCCTCTCTTAGGTCTAACTTAGTGAAGACACTCCCCTTAGCCAGATGGGTCAATAAATCCTTTAGAAGGGGGAGGGAGTATTTATTTTCCACACTTACAGCATTGAGTCCCTTGTAGTCTACGCAGAGACGAAGAGACCCATCTTTTTTCTCTTTGAACAACACAGGGGCTCCCACGGAAGATTTGGCCCATTCAATAAACCCCCTCGCTAGGTTCTTGTTCACATATCGCTGCATCTTCTCCATTTCGAGGGGAGACATAGCATACATCCTTGGACGTGGGAGTTTGGCTCCAGGCACCAGTTCGATGGAGCAGTCATTGGGTCTGTGAGGGGGTAGGGCATCACATTCTTTTTCATTGAACACCTCCGCCAGGTCCAAGTGTTCTTTGGGGATGACTGGTTCACCTGGAATCAGTGAGGCGGCCATGTGCGCTCGCTCATTGGGTGGCCTGAGATGCCCAGTAACATCTGTTGAATCAATGGGGGGATCAGGCCCTATAGGTAGTCTCACAATTCTCATTCCTTTCTCCCACCAGATAAATGGCTTCCATTTGTCCAACCAGGCTAGTCCTAGGATCACTGCCTCGGTCATTTTTGGAGCCATCAGGAAACGAATAAACTTCCAGTGTGCACCTATTTCTAGGCGTAAGGGCTCAGTTAATTGTGTAATAAGAGTCCCTCCCATCAGGGAGCCATCGGCTTGCTCAAATCTCATCGGTTTGGAAAGCTGTTTTGCCCTTATGCCCATTTTCATGGCAAACGCCAGACTAATAATGCAGCGGGTACATCCCGAATCAATTAGTACGTTTAAGTCTATTTGTGCCCCAGACTTAGGGATTATAAGTTTGGCGGCCAGTGAAAAAGGCAGGATTTGTCGACTCACCATTGGGTCATTTTCTCCTTCATCGTCGCTATCAAAGAAGGGAAGAGCAGGGGCAGGTCCACCTGGAGTCTTGGCATCCTCCTGTGTGTGAGGTGTAACCTGGGCAACTGGTTCTTGCGTGAGTCGATTGGATTTTTCTCTTGTTAGCCGCTGAGCAGGTTTCTTTTGCATTGCCGGTCCTGGCTTGCTCTGCAGTCGAGGGTAGGGGACTGGACAGGTGGCCGCTCGGTGTCCTCCTTGTCCACACCGGAAACACTCGAAGGAAGGGCGTGCAGGTGGCCTGGGTCTCTCAGCCCTTGCAGTAGTTGAAGGCTTTCGTGGGGGTGATTGCTGTCCAGGTAGCTCTGGTTGCTGTTCGGGTTCCTGTGGGGGAGGCTTTTTATAGCGAGAGAGCTTAACATCTAACTTCACGGCTGTCTGGTACCACTCCTGCAGCTGATCAGGTATTTCTCGATAGATGCAGGCCTGACAGAGGTGATCGTCTAATCCCTCAATGAAGAAATGGATGAGGGACTGCTCAGGCCACCCCTCTATTCGACCTGCTATCTTGCGGAATTCTTGCACGTACTCCAGGGCAGGCCTCCCAGCTTGTTTTATTTTGTGAATTTGTCCTGCTGCTTTGAGGCCAATGGAGGGGTCCTCAAATCGTTCTCTCAGACTTAAAAGAAAGAGGTGGGGATCTTCCAATTCGGGGGCTTGCTCGCTATATAAATGGTTCAGCCATTCAGATGCTTCTCCCTCTAGGTTGGACGCAATAACATCGACCATGTCCCCTGGTTCCGGGTACAGATAGGCCCAGCATTTCAAGTGAAAACGCACTTGGTTGAGAAAAAAAATCAGCTTCTCTGGGTCCCCATCGAAGGTTGCATTGAAGGGTGGTGCGAACACAGGCTGCTGTGGCCCCCACTGGGGCTGGTTCCATGGCTGCTGGGCCCTCTGCTGCTGGCCAGTGGGGTTGGATGGTGCCCCCTGCTGCTGATGATCATTCATCTGCTGGGGAAACCCATCTACCCATTGCTGCAGATGCCTCAGACTGGAACTCACCCTCTCTTCAGGGTTGGGGTCTCTGGCTGGCAAAGGCAGGGTCTGACAGGCTTCCTGCTGGGCTCCCCACTGCTTGTGGCCACCCCAGTTGCTGTAGGCCCCAACCTGGCTGCAGATTTATGCCCAGGGGTTGCACGTTTGGGGGCTGTGGCCAACCTCCTTGCTGTGGCTGTTCTCCCCCCAGCTGCTGATTTCCTGGCTTCTGTACCACACCAAGACATTGCAAGGCCTCTATTAGCTGCGGTAAGTTCAGAGGACATGGATCAGCCACTTGCTGGGAAACCCAATTTCCCCTTTACTGCAGAAGATTCAGACTGGGATTCTCTCTCTCAGGGCTGGAGCCCATGGCAGGAACATTTGCAATAGAAGGGCTGTAGGTTTCACTTTGTAGGAACTGATTTCTGGTTTTCATTTCTAAGTTTTGAAATCTTTCCAACGACTCACCCATAACTGTGTTATCTGTCCATTCTGCTTTTGAAGTCTTCGCTCTCAGCTGGGAAATCTGCCAAATTTCTCTCTCCCCCGGCTTGCTGGCTGTCATTCCCCCCCCCCCCCCGGGAAACTGTTGCAGCTACGGGGCTGGTCTCAGGCAATCTTTCTTTCTCCATAATGAGATCTTCCCCGAAACTTTGCCAGCTCCTCTCAGGCATAGAGGCAGCTGATGGAGTTCGGGACGCAGATCGTTTGAAAAGAGTGTTGGATTCTGGCATGATGTCACAGGTTCCGACTAATGAAGCACTTCAAAGAACTTTCAGGCATGTTTCCTAAAGTCTTTATTTGCAGAGCTACAATTTTGCCGGTCACCATGATGGACGGGTTGATGCCAGAATCTAATTTCCTGTCGCTGGCATCAACCTTTTCTTGCTAAACCCCTCCCTTGTCGTGCAGTCACAAGTCACATTATCCAATTAGTGTGAAGGTCAAAAGTTTACTTCCTCTTTCTTTCCCGGGCTTTTTCTCCCCCCCACTCTAAGCTGTGTATTAACCCAGTAATTACCAGACAGTTTTGCATATTGTCAAAGCAAGAATATACAGTATTTGCAGCATTGACATATTCATTTATCTATTGATACCTATTCAGGAGCACTTTGGGCGACACCTCAAAGAGGGGAAACAGCTAAACATGTTATTTCTCATCTTTTTTCGGCCATTACAGCCTTGAGTAAGCCCTCTTCTTTAAAAACTGATAACGGGCCATCCTAGTCTTCAGTGGCCTTTTTGCAATTTTGTACAACCTGGAATATTGTTCTTACTCATGGTCTCCCCTATAATTCCAGGGGTCAAGCCATCGTGGAACATGCTAATCGGTCCTTTAAGGACTGCCTCCACAAACAAATAAAAAAGGAGGGCTCTCAGGTACCCAATTTGTCGTGGGTAACACAACAAGTTAAAAAAGTATTATTTACATTAAACCAATTGAATGTTTCCATTCAAAATTCGACTGCTTATCAGAGACACTTTCAACAGAAAACAAGCTTGCCTCCCCCTCTGGTATATTATCGGGCTTTACCAGACAAAGCATGGCTGGGACCGGTCCCTCTGATCACTTGGGGATGAGGGTATGCTGCTATGCTTGCTCCTACAGGACCTTTGTGGATTCCAGCACCTTGCATCCACCCAGTCAAGGATGTCGTGGCACCAGTCCCTGGATCCGGTCCCAGAAATGGCAAGTGTGACTCTACAGATGGCACAGCGACCAATCCGATCCCATCGTACCAGTGGGCCAGTGATGTGGGGAGATGTGAAGAACTTGACCGCAAAAGCGCAGGCAGTGCTGCAGCAGCAGCAAGTAGAGCAAACCCCCGAGAACCAGTGTGCTGCCATTTTTGTGGTTTTAACTACAAATTCCTTAGCCATCATTTGTTTGTTTGATTGTTAACAGCTGCCCTTTGGCAACAGCAGCTGTCATCCCACCCAAACAATCACTCGAGCAACAAATGAAGCAAAATCTATGCGTGCAGCTGGCTAACATCACAAATAATGATGTCTTTTGCTTACATGAAGCATATGACATGGAAAATTTGCTTTCTACATATTTAGTTCCTGTTTGTACCCCTTCTGCAGTAATTCAAATCTTCACTGGTTTGAGCGGATTTTTATTAAATGAGAACTTTAACTATGGGACTATATCTAATTGGGGGTTCACTGCTTATTATCCACCCCCTGATACTGTTGCTTTGCACACCCTGGTGGTAGCAGTCCCTATAAATATAACATGTGTAAAAATAGTTAATTGTACATCTTCAAGCAAAAAACCTCACTGTCGTCATATTAGCTCACCTGTTTTAAACTGCACAGCTTTTGAAGAGACTTCCTTTAATTTTGCCCATGTTTGGCTACTGCAAGGATGTTTTTTTACATGTGGTCAAGAAACTTTTAATTATATTCCTGCTAATATTAGTGAAATGCAGTGTTGCCTCAGTCAGCTGATTCCTGTTTTGCTTTCCCAACAACAATTTCACTTGAACTGTTCTCAATGTGGGGTCACGCTAGATAACACTTGCGACTCTGAGACAGTCTTACTTAATAAAGCGGAATATGTAGCGCTGGCTGTGGGTGTGCCAGCATTTGCTGCTTGTGTTCACCTTAACATTAACGCTGTTGCATGTAATTTAGCTAAAACAATTAATGCTACTTCTTCAGCTATCTCCACAACCATGAGCTGTAAGATTTGAGAAAGGCTATTTTGCAAAATCACACTGCTAATGATTATTTGCTTCTGCACCAGCATTTGGGTTGTGAAAGTTTTGAAGGAATGTGTTGTTTCAGTATTTCGGATAGGTCACGAACCATCCAGCACCAGCTCAATATTTTACACAATTTGGCCTCTGATTTGAAAATTGATACTTTAGGATCTTGGTGGGAAAGCCTTTGGGCTTGGTTGCCCACAGGATTATTGGGGAATGTCCTACATTATTTAGTCATTATTTGTGCTATTTTGATTGGTGGGTGCTGCTTTGTTCAATGTATTCCTTCCTTTTGCAACATATGTATCACAGCTTTTTGCCCCAAACCCCCTTCCACCTTGCCTCAGGGTCAGGTTTATTCCCTATATAAACAACTGCAAGGATGTGTCTCCTGATTATGATCCTTTCACTAACCCCTCTTACAACAATGTCTTGTCTAACAAAACAAAAAAGAGTGAGAGGTAGAGATAGAGGTCATGTAGAGGCCGTGTTCAGCACACTGCCGTGGCTGAAATAATTACCTCACCTACATGATCTCACCAAGTTCACACCACCAGGATGTTGTAGAACACTGCCCCTGGCTGGTGCCCCCTGGCTGGTATATTCTTAAGGATTGGTGAGGAGAATCCACCAATAAAAATGCTGTTGCTATTTTATCTTATGCCACTTGGAAAAACTGTATAAAAGCAATAAACACGGCGAAGGCAGTCAGACATCTTTGCACCTGCAATGACTGGTCTCTGATTCCATCACAAGTCTAGGAGATCCTCTTCCTTATCTTCCATTATGTTTTGAAATCTTAGAAAATATGAGGCCTTTTCCATCTCTATCCCCGCTATCTAGTTTTCTAATTCTTCATTTATTTGGATCAACTTCTGATTTTCATCTTTTAAAGCTTCAGTTGATTTATCTTCTATTTTTGGATTCTTTGTTGATTATCTGTGATCATCTGTTTAAAATTTTCAAATTGAGAATCCATATTATTAATTTTTGGCTCATTTTATCAAAATCACTTTTCAACTCCTCATGGTTTTTCAATGTGACCACCATATGAGTAGCAATTGCCTCTTGAATTGCTTGTAAAGTTGCTTGAGTGTCCTTTTGGAAGGTATCAGTCTTTTCTTGTTGAAGCATTGTAGCAATTGATCTCTGATAGACTGGACTTGCAGAAGCCGAAAAGGGAGCAGAAGATCCTTTTTTTCCAACTTTAGATAAGTTGGGAACGCTCATCTTTTTTTTTAAATCATACATTGCAATCCACCAAGAAAGTCAAAATTTATAATCCAATATGCTCCTAATAAATAGGAGAGGTAAACAGTAAAAATAGTAAGTAGTAAAAGAGAGCAGAAGGGCAAAAAGAAAAAATAGAAAAAAGAAAAAAAGAATACCAAAATTTGTAATCCAAAGTATTCTATTTGGAGCGGTTTCTTGTTATTCACTCTTTCAAAACAGCTTGTACAGATTCCAGGTCAAGCTGAAATCCAGGGAAGTCTGATGACTTCAAACACAGTTTTTATTTATAATTGTAATCCATCCTCTAAGACAGGGCAATCCAAAAAGAGTCTTTCTTTCCCAGCCACAATCTTCAGCACTTCAAACTCCAAGGTCATCAAGATGTTTAAAATATAAGCAATGTCTGGGCATACAGCCAGGTTTTACTCCAATCAGAGCAAACTGCATGTTGTTCTCAGTTTTGCCACTAGATGTCACTAGATGTCCATTCCCACCATACTTTGAAAAAGTTTAAGAAGTTAAAACCCCCAATGATTTCCAAATAAACAAACAAAAAGGATCTATAAAAAAACTGAAGTTTTGCAAATTATCCTTCTTTAATGCCTCAGTCAGCTTCACAAAACTGTTATAAGTCTGTTTTAATTTCCCCAAAGCTTAAACTGCCGATTATAGTTCAGGAGGGAGGGGTAAGGAAACCCCCCCCCCAGAGCTAGGAGCTTTGTTTTTAAATGCTGTTGGAATGCTGATTGGAATGCTGTTTCACAGAACTGGTATCCACTTGTAGAGAGATAAGAAAAGTGGTCTCACCCTGATCAGCTGTTTGCATTCCACTTTAACATTCATTGACTCTGACGATCAGCTGTTTATGGCAGACTGCATAGGTGCGGTCAGCCTTTCTTTCTACCGGTCCCGGGGGTTCCATTGGATCAAGCGGGCCGGCTACTGCTGGCCCACGATCTGAAAATTTCACCCTTTGGCCAGTCGCCTCTACAGGGCAACTTTTGGTCCTATTGGACTCCCCAGCTGATAGAAATCAGACTTGGGAAAGGAAGATTCATTCCCCAGAACCATTTTACAGCGACGTCACTGGAGACCTTTATTTTAAAAAGACTTGAAAAGTTTGCAATATAAGTTTTGGATTTTTTTTAAAAAAAAAAAACCTGGAAAACGGCTTCAGTGACATCTAGTGGTGAATTTACAGCACTACAACTTATGCCTAAAAGAAACCTGTCTCAAAGCCTATATTTAGATAAGACTCTGACTGGCCTTGGAAGCTTTTACTTTTGAAGATTGCAGCTGAGAAAAGGGAAAAGATTTGGGGGCTGCTTATCTGTGTGGCAGAGACGATAAACTATTCAGAACTGTATTGTGGAACTTTTTCCTGTAGAAGAAATATACACTATTGCCTGATATGATGGAATATTTTGGATTATAAATCTGGATTGATAAACAACTTTTAATGTTTCTTTCTTCTCCCTGGACAGAAAGGATATATTTCTCATTGGACAGAAAAAATTGAATTTTACCTATATTTGCTTAGGAAAGTTTTTAAAAAGAATTGATAATTTTGTTGGGTAATCTGGAGCTCCAATGACAATTAACTGAAACTTTCTAAATTCTCAAACAGATTTCTATAAAGGCCATTTACAAAAAATAAAATGGATGTTCCATATTTAGCTCTAAATAGTAAAAAACCATCCTTAACATCTGTCTCCAGAAACCTCAGTTTGACATACCACCAAGAAAATACTGATGAATCACAAAAAGAAATTCTCTCCATGTTGAAATTAATACAAGAAACAATTGCCTTAGCTCGTGATGAGATTAAAAATAACACAAAGGAGATAAAAGAACAATTTTCTAACTTAAATATACAAACTCAGAAAATAACCACAGAGAAGAACTAGCAACCTAGAAAATAGAAGGAAAACTAGAGAAGGCTGACCCAAATATGGAGGATCTAAAGGAAAAAAATTAACGGCCAGACTCAGACAAATGAAGAATTAGAAGACATAACAATAATATTGGAAATGGAAAAGACATTTTATCAACCAAGATTTTAGAGCATACTGGAGGATAAGGAAGGAAAGCTGATGGAATGGAAGATAGAGCCGTTACCAGAACTGTGGGGAATTGGAGAAGGAGGGAGGCTGTTTAATGAATATCAATGGGCCAGCTCTTCCCAAAATACTTTAACTAAATTGTTTCTTCTGCTCCAAATAATACACACAAAAATAGAGGAAGAATTATTTGATGATCCAAATGCACTGACTCAGAAAGTTAGTTGGCAAAGGAAGAAAGCTAGAGTAAGATTGAAGAAAACAGAACCTTTGACCTATTAGGAGGGATATTATAGCATTAATTAGATGTTTGAATATGGTTAAGAATAGATTGCTAGAGGGACTTCCGGTGGTTAAAGCGGCGATGATGGCGGCTACTTTGTAGCCGTCCTCCTGAGACGGTGTCAGATCCGCGGAGCACAGCGTTCATCAGCTGGCTCGCGGTTCGAAATCCCCTTCCCGGGTGAAGGGAAGGGGTAGAGACTGCATGAATAGAGGTAGAACCTCTTAACCTTCCCTGGATTTTTTTTTAGGGGGGTAGAAAGAGTGCTCCCTCGGAGTTCATTGCCTTCTCCGCCTCTCAGCTGTCTTTGCTTCTTCGGAAGCAAAGCAAAACGCCGCTACCATCTCCGTACTCAAAGCTGCTTGGTGAGTGACTTTTAAAGTGGACAGAACTGTTTAAAGGATTTTACTTAGAGTTAGAGATTTATTTTCTTTAATTTTTTCTTTTTAGTATAAGCTGATTTTTTTTTTTCACTTTCTTTTCTTTGGGTGGAAAGTGAGAGTGAAAGTAAAATGGCGTTTTGAAAGTTTTTTTTTCCTATCTCTGGAAAGAAAAGACGGACTGATTGAACTGTATGCTTAACATTGTTTTTTTTTTCTTAAGCCTTTTTTCTTCTTTTAAACTGCCTTGGGAGTTTTTACTTTTATTGTATTTTTCCTGTTCTTTTTATTTGTAAGTATTTAAGTACTTTTTTTCCTTTTTTAAGAAGAAAGAAAGATAGTTTAAAATGGCTTCAAAGAGACAACCAGCTTCTATAGTTTCTAAGGTGATTTCTTCTCCTGTTACTGCAACTGTTCAACAACAACTTAAAGTAACACCACCAGTGCAACAACCCAAGGCTATATCTCCACCTTCTCCTCCCCCATCAGGCACATCTGCACAAGATTTAAAGGATATAATGGGAAAGGCTGTGTCTCAATTTAGGGAGGAAGTGAAGCAACTTCTGGAACAGAGCAAATCTGAAACTAAGGAAGAATTGAAGAAGGAAATGAAGGAGCTTTTTGTACAGAATAATACTATTTTGAGGGAAGACATAGTCTCAGCTTTATCTGGATTGGCTTCTGTGGTTGTGAAGCTGGACTCCAGAGTGGAAGAAGTTGAAGAAAAAGTAGAATTTTTGGATTATAAATTTCAAGATATGGAAAAAAAAGTGGAAACCTCACAAGATGATATCCTTATGTTTCAGTACAGACAGATGGAACATGCTTTGAGAATCAGAGGCCTTAAAGAAGATAAGAATCAAGATCTGACGGAAATGGTGATTAATGATTTGGCTGTTGTTCTGAATATAGATAAAGATGAATTACGTGGAGAAGTGGAAAAAATCTACAGAGTTAATTCTTGGATTGCGAAACAGAAGAATTTGCCTAGAGATGTGGTGATTTACTTTGCTAAGAAGTCTCTGCGTAATCAGATTTTACAAGCTTTTTATAACAAAAGATTCCAGATTGCTGCTCAAGATATTATTATTTTAAAGGAAATCCCATCCAAAATCTTAAGAAGCAGAAAAGATTTTGCTTTTTTAGCAAATGAACTCAAAGCAAGATTGATCTCATTTAGATGGGAGATTCCGATGGGTATTGTTTTGAGCCATGCAGGGACACGTTATAGACTTAACACAGTTGCTAAAGCTAAAGAATTTTATAATACGGTCCTGGGTGCAGGCTCATCTTCATCTATTCAGAAAGCCTTGAGTGACAAAGAGGAGGAACAGCAGTCTGAGGGATCAGGCTTGATGGCTGCTGGGCAGGTGGAATGGATGCGTCAAGCAGAGGTTAAAGAACAGAGAATGACCCGTGCAGCATATAAACGTAAGGAAAAGGAGCAACAGAAGAAAGAAGCTAAAGAATCTGCTCATCAGATTGTTTCAATGCCGGTGGGAGGAGCAAGACCCAAAAGTTCTGCAACACATTCTTCAGTAGCAGATCTTGAGGGAATCTTCTCCAGGCTCCTGGTTGAGGGAGATGGCAAAGTTCCTAACCTGGAATGTTAACGGTTTAAACATTCCCCAGAAGAGGAAGAAAATTTTTCATTATTTAAAGCAACATAACAATGATATTATTTGTTTGCAGGAAACTCATATTTTACTTAAAGATCAAAAATACTTAGCTAACCTTCGTTTGGGGTCTCATTTTATATCTCCTGCCCCTGGGAAAAAAGGGGGTGTGGTAATTTATGTTAAGCAAAATTTACCAGCTTGTTTGGTAGAATCAGACCCCCAAGGAAGATATGTTATGGTTGAACTTGGTTTATATGGTAAGAAAATACTTATTGTGGGATTATATGCACCAAACCAGCAACAGGAACAATTTTATAAGTTGTTACATCAGAAAATAACTCTGTTGGACTATAGGTCTGTGATATTAATGGGAGACTGGAATGGTGTTTTAGATACACAAAAGGACAAAAAAGGTTCTTCTATTTTTTTCAAACAGGCTAAACTACCTAAAGCCTTTTTTGAATTGAAAGAAGATTGGGAACTGAGAGACTATTGGCGTGAACGTAATCAAGAGAAAAGAGATTTTACCTTTTTTTCAGATAGACACAAATCCTTTTCAAGGATTGACTTTTTTTTTATTACAACAGATTTATATAACAGGGTGAAGAATATTAAAATCTTTCCTAGGTCATTGACAGATCATAGTCCAGTCTGGATGGAATTGGTCGCTGAGAAAGAAGAGAGGAGATCCTGGAGGTTGAATGAGAATTTATTTAAACAAGAAAAAAATGTTCAAAAACTAAAGGAATGTTTAAAGGAATATTTTGCTTTAAATATGAATAAGGGAACATAAATGTCAATGGTATGGGATGCAAGTAAAGCCTTTATGCGTGGGATTTTGATAAATATGAACAATTTTCATAGACAGAAGCAGACTCAGAAACGTAAAGAATTAGAAGATGAGATTAAATTAAAAGAGAAACTTTTAATTTCAAATCCTTCAGATGAAAAGGTGAAAGGAGCTATAGAATTGTTAAAAACACAATTTAATATGTTGATGGCTGATCAAGCTGCAACCAACTTATTGTTCATGAAACAAAATACATTTTGTAATGCTAACAAACCAGGGAGATGGTTGGCTTATCAGTTAAGAAAGAAACAGAGACAGAGAATTATAGACAAAATAAATTATAATGGTAAATTGGTTTATCAGAAAGAATTGATAAAGAAATCTTTCTTAGATTATTATCAAAAATTATATAAGAGTACTAATGTACAAACTACAGATATAAACAATTACTTAAGTAAAGCTAATCTTCCTAAATTAACAGAAGATCAGAAAAAAGAGATTAATGGTTTAATTACTAATGAGGAAGTTGTGATAGATATTAAGCAATTGAAATTAGGCAAGGCGCCGGGTACAGATGGTTTGACGTCTATTTATTATAAAACTTTAGTAGAAGAGATGACCCAACCGTTATGTGAGCTTTTTAATAATATATTACAGGGCTTAGAGATCCCTCCGTCATGGCGTAATGCTTTTATATCTTTGATTCCAAAAGAGGACCAAGATCTCACCTTGCCTAAGAACTATAGGCCTATATCTCTTTTAAATGTGGATTATAAAATTTTTGCAAAAATTATAGCTAATAGGTTTATGGGGGTTTGGCAGCAGCTTATACATAAGGACCAATTGGGTTTTATAACTGGAAGGTATATGAAAAATAATGTTAGACAAATTATTAATTTATTAGAATATTTAGATAAAAACAATCAAGTCCCTGCAGGGCTGATATTTTTGGATGCTGAAAAAGCCTTTGACCAGTTGAATTGGCAGTTTCTGTTATGTTTAATTAAGGAGATGAATTTTGGACAAAATATATTACAAGTTTTATCTAATATATATCAAAAACAGACTGCTCAACTTATCGTAAATGGGGGTTTATCAGAGGTTTTTACAATAGAAAAAGGTACAAGACAGGGATGTCCATTATCTCCATTATTGTTTGTTTTAACATTGGAAATTTTGTTGATTAAAATTCGGGAGTCTCAAGAAATAAAAGGAATAGAAATTAATAAAAAAGAATATAAGTTAAGAGCTTTTGCAGATGACTTGGTTGTTACTTTGTATCAACCTACTTATTCGGTAGTTAAATTATTACAACTGATTCAGCAATATGGGTGTGTCTCGGGTTTTAAAATTAATAATAATAAGACCAAAATATTACCAAAAATATGACTAATTGTGATAAACAGACTTTGGTCAATCTAACAGATTTTGAGATTGTTGATAAGATAAAATATTTGGGGGTTACACTATCTGCTTCTAATGCAAAACTGTATAAAAATAATTATGAAAAGTTGTGGATTGGGGTACAGAAGGATTTAATGAATTGGAATAATTTACAGTTATCTCTTATGGGTAGAATTGCAGTTATCAAAATGAATGTTCTGCCAAAGTTTCTTTTTTTGTTCAAATGTTACCTATTTTAAAGAATGAACTTAACTTAAATGAATGGCAGAAAGGTATTAACAAATTTATTTGGGCAGGGAAGAAACCAAGGGTCAAACTTAAAATTATGCAAGATTTCCGTGAGAAAGGTGGACTCAAGGTACCAAATTTGAAATTGTATTATGATGCGGTGGTACTAACATTGATCAGTGATTGGGTGAATTTAACAAATGTAGAAATACTCCATTTGGAAGGCTGGGATTTACTTTTTGGATGGCATGCCTATTTAATTTTTAATAAAAAAAATGGACCGGGTTTTTAAATCTCATATTATAAGAATTTCTTTGCTTAGGGTGTGGAGGAAATATTATAGAAGTGATTTTAAAATACCATTATGGGCCATACCTTGGCATGCGATAGAGGGAATAAAGAAAGGAGTCAAGATGGATACGGTTTCTTATATACAATTACTTAGATGGGATGGTCAAAATTGGCAGTTAAAATCTTTGGAAGATTTAACACATGAAAATTTTATTTATTCATGGTTTCAATATAGACAAATAGTGGATAGATGGAAGACGGATTGTAATATGGGATGGCTTAGAGAAGATGAAAATCTCATTAAACAAGTAAGGGATCAAAGACCAACCCATATTAAGAGGGTTTATGGGGTCTTAGTGGAAATGGATTCAGAATCTGAATTAATTAAAGATTGTATGATTAAATGGGCACAAAATATCGGTGAATCAATTTCACTGGATACTTGGGAACTTATTTGGGTGAGGAATGTTAAATTCACACAAGCACAGAACTTAAGAGAGAATTTTTATAAAATGTTTTATAGATGGCACCTTGATCCAAAGAAAATGTCCATTATGTACCCTGATCTACAGCCTAAATGTTGGAGATGTGGTTGTTTGGATGCTACTTATTTTCATATTTGGTGGTCGTGTAAAAATATAAAAGCCTTTTGGATTAAGATATGGTGGAATATTCAAAGAATTTTTAGAAGGAGGGTAAAATTTACCCCGCAATTATTTTTATTAGGTATTATTACTGACTGTGATGCTAAGGAAGTTATATTGATGCTAAATTTGATTACAGCCGCTAGGCTGTTAGTTGGACAATATTGGAAGAAGGATTCTTTGCCTACTTTGCAAGAGTGGTTTTATAAAGTTTCTTATTTGGCAGAAATGGCAAAGATTTCGGCTTTCTTAAAGGAGCAATCTCAAGAGAAATTTTTTGTTGTATGGGAAAAATGGATAAATTTTATACAATATAATTTGGATATGGAAAAATATCATTTAGCTTTCTTATAACTTGTATAGATTGTTCTTTCTTTTTTTTCCGTCTCTTGTTTTTTCTTTTTTATCCTTTTTTTTCTTTTCTCTTTCTCTCTCTCTTTCCTTTCTTTCTTTTTTCTTTTTTAAGTATTTTTTTTATTAATGTTTATATATATTTTATTATTATAAGATGTAAAATTTGTTTAGATATTTTAAAATTTTAGATAAGCCTATATTCAGTTCTGGGAAGTTCGGGGAGGGGGGAGGGAGGGGTGGGCTCGGGAGGGATGGGGTGAGGGTTGATTCTTTTTTGGTTGTATATTTGTAAAACTTTTAAAAATTTTCAATAAAAAAAAATAGATTGCTAGAAATATAAATATTATTATAACTAGATAGATAAGATTGGTAATCAGAATATCCTACTTTGGCATGAAAAGGAAAATAAAAAAATGCTAAGAAGTTTAAATAAGGGAAGCTTTTGGTTACCCAATGTCAGGGCCCACTTCAAGACCTCATCCCAAGAAAGTAGAACTCAAGGAAGCAGTTTCTTCCAAAAGGATCTTTTATTAGAGAAAGTTGATGCATTCTGACATCCTGCCTCCCTTAAAAAAAGAGAGATCCACCTGTAAAGAGATAAAGATAAATATGTATGGGTTAGTCAGGTTTATTCGGGTATTCTGTGTGAAACGTTTTAGCAGTTTTGAAGCGTTAATGTGATGTTTGTGGACCCACTCGTTTTGGGAGGAAGGAAGATGTTTCCATGTACTAAGTATTGAGTTGAGCCATGGTATTTCCTGGAGTCTAAGATTTCTTTTATTTCAAAATGTTGTTCTCCCTCTAACATAATGGGAGGGGGAGCAACAGTTGGTCTTAAGGGTGACTGCTGCTCTTGTTTTAAGAGGCTACAGTGGAAAATTGGGTGGATTTGCCCAAGTGATTTTGGGAGTTTTAATTCCACCATTACTGGGTTTATAATTCTGATGATGGGGAATGGCCCCACATATTTTGGTCCTAACTTTTTTGATGGTTATAGTGAATGGCTTTGGCTCGGTTCTTTTCTTGTCTGCCTGTGTTTTGTACGCTTGTCTGGCTTCGTCTAGTGCTTTCCTAACTACTGGCCAGGTATTTTTTAATTGTGCAATTAAAGAGGGGATGACTGGCTTGGTTGGTGATAGTTCTGGCATGCAGTTGAAACATTGTCTGGTGGCTACTTGGAATAGGGTGTAGCCGGTGCTTGAATGAACCGCATTATTGTACGCGACTTTGGCAAATGGAAGTAGGTCTGTCCAGTTTGTTTGCTGGTAATTAATAAAGCATCTTAGATATTGTTCGAGTACTGAGTTTGAATGTTCCGTCCCATTCATTTGTGAATGGTGAACAGATGACAGCCCTTGGGTGTTCCCCAAAAGGGTCAAAAATTCCTTCCAAAATTCTGATATGAATTGCACCCCCGTCTGATATGTTCCACTGAGGTGCCCATGTAATCTATAAATGTGTTGGACAAACAGCTTTGCTAAAGTCTTTGCTGTGGGGATTTTTGAGCAGGGTATGAAATGTACTTGTTTGGAAAATAGGTCTGTCACCACCCAAATAACTGTGTTCCCGTTGCTTTCTGGTAATTTTACTATAAAGTCCATGGAGATTTTCTTCCAAGCTGCTGAGGGGGTTACTATTTGTTGCAGCAGCCCCAGGGACTTCCCTTGTAGTCTTTTCACTGCTGCACATGTTGGGCAGCTGGCCACATAGCTCTTAATGTCCTTTTTGATGGATGGCCACCAAAATTGTCTTTTTACTAAATGTAGTGTTCTCACAAACCCAAAATGGCCTGCTGATTTCGTATCATGACACAGCTGCATATACGTGAGTCTTTGACTTTTTGGTATTTATAGTTTCTCTACTACCCATGGTAGTCCATCCGTGATGGTGCACAAGTTTTTGTGGCTTAGGAACCATTCATTGGTTTCTAGGTCTTATCTGAACTCAATCCCTGCTTGACTGGCTAACGGTTTTTTCAACTTTGCTTGTGCTCGGATAGTTATTCGTGCTGCTAACTGTGTTTTGGGCATTAGCGGCTTTGTGACGCTGGGTTGGATTGCTGTTGTATTGGAGTATGCGGGACAGCGTGTCAGCTAAAAAGTTCTTTCCCCCGGCAGATGTTTGATAGTGAAGTTGAAACGGTGAAAATGCCGTGACCATCGGGCTTACTTAGGGATGAGTTTCCTGGGTGCTTTGAGGGCTTCCAGGTTTTTATGGCCAGTCCATACTTGGAAAGGGATTTTGTTTCCCTCCAGGAAGTGCTGCCAGGTAAGGAGAGCCACCTCACTGTGTCCGCCTCCTTCTCCCACATTGCACATCTCTGTTCTGTTTCAGTGAGTTTCCAGGAGGTATACGCACAGGCTTGTAGTGCCCCCTGATCATTTTCCTGTAATAATACAGCCCCCACAGCCACATCACTGGTATCCACTTGTATTACAAAAGGTTTATCTGGATCGGGGTGCCACAGGACGGATTCAGCCGAGAAAAGTCTTTTTAGTTTCTCAAAAGCAGCTTGACATTGTAGCGTCCATTTATGAGGCTGGCTGGGTTTTGGTTTGCCCTTCTCTTTGGTTTTTAGTAGGTTCGTGATTGGTAGAGATATTTGGGCAAATGAGGGGATAAATTGGCAATAGAAATTGGCGAACCCCAGGAAGCTTTGCAATTGCTTTCTTGTGCGGGGTGGCGCCCATTCCAGTACCACTCGGACTTTCTCAGGGTCCATTTCTATGCCCTCAGGGGATATGTCGTACCCCAGGTAGTCTATCTTTTCCTTGTGGAATTCGCACTTTGATAGTTTGGTGTAGAGGTGAGGGGCCTGCAGTTTCTTTAGAATGTCTCTAACTAAATTCACGTGTTCCTCCATGGTTTCTGTGAATATGAGGATGTCATCCAGGTAAACGAGCACCCCTTTGTACAGGTGCTCCCACAGCACATCGTTTATCAGTTGCATGAAAACTGATGGGGCTCCTTGTAGTCCAAAGGGTAAGACTTTGAATTGATAGCACCCCATGGGACAATTAAATGCAGTTTTCCATTCATCTCCCTCTTTAATCCTAATGCGGTAGTAAGTTTCCCTCAGGTCTAGTTTTGTAAAAATCTTCCCCTTCGACAAGTGAGACAGCATGTTTTTCATGAGGGAGAGAGGGTATAGATTCCTTTCACTTATGGTGTTCAGAGCCCTATAGTCTACACCGAGGCAAAGCATTCCGTCCTTTTTCTCTCTGAATAGGACAGACTTCTTGATGCTGGTTGAATGAACCCCCTCTCTAGGTTTTTCTTTATGAACTTTTGCATCTCCTGCAACTCTTTTGGGCTCATGGAGTACAGCCTGGGTTTTGGGAACTTTGCTCCGGATTTGATCTCTATTGCACAATCAGTGGGTCGGTGGGGTGGCAGCCTGTCTGACCTCTCCTCACTGAACACTTCAGTGAGGTCCCTGTATTCTTCAGGTATTTTGGGCAATTCCTTTTCCTCCCCTACTGCTGCCTTTTCAGTTCCTGTAACTTGTGGGACCCCCCAGTTCGGCGTCTTTGGCTGTTCTCCCTTTGGGAATCTGAGCTCCGCTGTTCTCCAATCCACCCAGGGGTTCCATTTTGCTAGCCATGCCATCCCCAGGATTATGGGGCATTCCATGCCAGAGGTTACTACAAATGTTATAGTCTCTATGTAGTCCCCCATAGTGAGCTGGATTGGCAATGTGGCTAGGGTGGCTGGCATCCCTCCTGCTATGGACTCATCTAATTGACCAAAGGAAATCAGTTTCTTCAGCCTCCTTAATGGAATGCCCAGGTTTCCTACTAGCAGCGGATTGATGAGGCAATGCGTGCACCCAGAGTCAATGAGTGCCCTAATTTCTACAGCTTCGGGTGTGAAGGGGGCTAATATGGTTACTGTCCGGGTGAGGGGTGTGATGGGTCCACTTACCAGGGGTTCATCTTCGGAGTTGTCGTCCGACGAATTGGATGCTCCTGCGGTGTAGGCCAAAGTTCCCTTCCCTCGCTAGGCAGTGGCGGTGAACTCGACGGCTTCAGTGCCCTTCATGGCTGGCTTCCTTGGTTTGGTGGGCGACTTTCCAGACTTCCCAGTGGAGGCCTGGTCTGGTTTCTCGAGTGGGGTGCGCAAGCAGCATTCTGTGGCATAGTGCCCTTCTTTTCTGCATCTGAAACAGCCAGTAGATTTTTTGGTGGTAGATTGTGGTTTTGCGGTCTCATGGGCCAGCTCCACTGGCAATTTTTCCCATGGCTTTCCTCTGCAGTGCCTCTTGGCCAA
This sequence comes from Crotalus tigris, assembly GCF_016545835.1. Lineage (NCBI taxonomy): Eukaryota > Metazoa > Chordata > Lepidosauria > Squamata > Viperidae > Crotalus > Crotalus tigris. Next base: position 666,854 of record NW_024097681.1, read on the forward strand.
GTCGATCTCCACTTCTTCGGCAAGGATGTACCAGTCTCGTAGTCGATGTGGATCTCCCCAGGGGAGGAAAGCGTCGTAGAGGTCATAGTTCAAGCCATCTTTAAAATGGCTGAGTAAGATGTCTTCTGGCCAGTTCAGCTTGCTGGCAATGATTCTGAACTCATGGGTATACTCAGCCAATGGGTGTCTGCCTTGCTTCACTGTTTTTATTCTTTTGCAGACTTTCCAGTCGGCCAATGGGTCCTCAAACCTGCGCCTGAGGGAGAACATGAACAGATTGAAGTTCAGCAGCTCCGGGGCATCAGCATTGTACAGGCCCACTACTTAGTCAGTGACGATGCCGTCTAGAGCTGCCTGCATGATGCGAATTTGGGCGCAGTCCGTGGGGATGTCCCGACCATACTCCTCCATGTAGTTCAAGACTTGAGTCAGGAAAAACCCCAGGCGCCGCGACTCCCCCCAAAACTTTACATCTTTGGTGGAAACTTCTGGATGGACCATTGCCTTTTCTTCCTCTTGTGGAGTCTCCCCTCTCAGTTGGCAGCTGCAGCATGGCGAGGAGTGGAAGCAGCTGTGGCGACTGGGGCGGGTTTGGATGTCCCCAGGACCTCCACTTCAGATTCCCCCTCGTTGTCCTTCTTGCTGCAATCCAGGCGAATGGTTCTGGTGCACAGATCGGGTCTCTCCTCTTTGAGGGAGTTGAAAACTGCCTTCATCATGTCAATCGCCTGTTCCAGCATCCAGCTTGAATGACCGGGATGATCTTCATCGTCTTCGCTGAGATGGAGAGATTTTTCCATCTTCTGCTTCCAACCTGGCTGGTGGCTATCCTGTCGGAGAGTCACTTTCCTCACCTTCTTCTCCCAGTCATTCTTCTTCCCAACACCCATCTACCACCAAGGTTTGTGGCTCCACTACCTTTTCTTCCGATGTGTAGGAAGTTTCAGAGCTGAACAGTTGGCAGGGCTCTGACCGGCAGGGGGCTCCCCCTTCACGGTGGATTCTTCCTTCCCTGCTCTGGTGTCAGATGTGGATAGTCTTGCAAAGTCCCTGGGCAAGGTCTTCCTTCCGGGTTCACTGTTACTGCAGATCCTGTCTAATGTCGGGGCATACTTCAAGTCCTCATCCTGAGAAAGTAGAACTCAAGGAAGCAGTTTCTTCCAAAGGGATCTTTTATTAGGAGAAGTTGGTAGCAGGCATACTAGACAGGATCTGAGGATTTCCCACTCAGATCGATAAAAAGTGTCCCAAGCAAAACCCCACCCCATTGTTTATCCAGTCAGTTCAAATGGCCCAATCCCCAGGTGTAAAGTTCCTTGTTGGGAAAAGGGAGATAACATCAGGCCATCTCCGGTTGTAGCTACGATGTTTTGGTGGCTCTTCACACCTTCTCTTGAGAGTACAGAGATAAATCAGTCGCCGAGGTTGCATTCCATTCTTCCCCTCCCTTTGCTAGCTGACATTAAGGAATGGGAAAGTTCACAGAAAGTAATGCAGGAAAGCAAAGTGTTACAGTGTAGTTATAGAGGAAATCAAGGCAATAACCCTTACACACTTCCCCCCTCCCCCCTAGGAGTATGGCAGAACCCAGGAAGAGAAGAGAGTGAGATTCGGGTCAGGAAGAAAACAGAGAGGCAAAAATGGAGGAGTGGGAAAAGAATAAGGGATGCTATAGTTATAGATATGGGTTCTGACACCCAAATATAACTTGTTTTGAAATTATAAATGATTGGGATAGTTTGAATATGGATGGGAAATTAAAACTGAAAAAAAAGTGAAATAGTATATTGACTGTATAAATGGATATTAAGTGCAAATGCAATTAAGATATGTTTTGGTTAAAAGGGGCATTGTCTTACCTGAACACCTTTTCTCAGCATGATGATGTAGCATCCATCGGTGGGTAATTTCAGCCTTCCTGCTCAGATGAGACTAAGTCAGAACTTCAGCCATGCCTCCTTTGGGCGGTGCTTTTCCCAGTTTTGAGGAAGCGAAGCATCCATGACGAAGTCTGACATAATGGCTCCTCCTAAAACTACACCTGCCTAGACAGTCTGTTAAGGGTGGGTGTGGATGCTATATCATCATGCTGAGAAAAGGCATTCAGGTAAGACAACACCCCTTCTCCAGCATGATGAATGTAGCATCCACCGGTGGGACATGCCAAAGCCACCCATGTCCCTACGGGGAGGGAAAGTCTAGGCATGTGTCCCTTGTAAGGAAACTACCTGCTGCAAGACCCTTCTCCCAAATGAGGCACCCGCCACAGCAAACTTATCAAGTTTATAATGCCTTATAAATGAAGAGGGAGATGACCAGGTAGCAGCCCTACAGATCTCCTCAACAGAAGCCTGTGTAGACCAGGCCGCTGATGTGGCCGCGCTGCGTGTGGAATGAGCGGTGATGTTCATAGGCACCGGGAGAGACTGGGATCTATAAGCGTAAGCGATGCAAGCCCTGATCCATCTACCAATGGTTGATGATGATACCTTCTTATCCATGGAAGAGGGCTGGAAAGACATAAACAGGGCCTCCAACTTGCGAAAGGCGGCGGTCCGCTTGACATAATGGTGCAGAGCCCTGCGCACGTCTAATTTATGCCACAGCCTCTCCAGACGATGTGACGGGTTGGGACAAAAGTCTGGAAGAATCAAATCTTGAGATCTATGGAACCAGGTATTGACTTTCAGAATGAAAGAAGGGTCCAATCTAAGGACCACTCTGTCATCCAGAAAAATACACAGGTCACTTCTGACCGAGAGCATGGCCAGCTCCGAAATATGCCTTGCCGACATGATAGCTACCAGAAAGGCAACCTTCAGAGAAAGGAAATAAAGTGAGCAAGACCCGATGGGTTCAAACGATGACGCCATGAGAGCCTGCAACACTCTTGATAAGTCCCATGATGGATAGCGATGTACCACAGGGGGCTTAGCATTAATTGCCCCCTTTAGAAAGGCGGCAACTGCCAGGTGCTGTGATAATGGGACTAGATTGTCACATATGAGGACTGTTGATAAGGCCGCAACCTGTCTGCGAATGGTACTATATGAGAGACCCTTATTTAAACCCTCCAAAAGATAGTTTAATATGTCAGGAATGGTGACCGCCAACGGTCTAAGATTTTGTGTAGTACACCACGTGCAGAAATTCTTCCACGTGGCATCGTAGATCCTATTGGTCGAGGGCCGCCTTGAAACTTGGATTATAGAAATCACTCCAGACGAATAGGACTGCCTGGCTAAACTCTCCCGCTCAAATGCCAAGCGGCTAGTTGAAGCCACTGGGGGTCTGGGTGAAGAAGTCTCCCCTGACTGAGGGATATGCAGCCCGGTGGAATCTTTCATGGTGGGGAGAGTGACAAATCCGCGAGGTCGGCAAACCACAGTCGCCTTGGCCAGTGTGGGACAACTAAGATAACTTCCTCCTGTTCTTGAAGAAGCTTGCGGATGGTCACTGGGATCAGGGGAAGAGGAGGAAATGCATAAAGGAGTCCCCTGGGCCACCTGCTGCGGAGGGCATCTGCCCCCTCTGCCCCGGTGACGGGACCCTCATGAAGTACCTAGGTAGTTGGGAGTTTGCCGGTGAGGCAAACAGGTCCACTTGTGGTTGTCCGAATCTGGCCAAGATTTCCCTGAACAGGGCCGAGTCCAGATGCCACTCCGAGTGGTCGACCGTAACCCTGCTCAGTGAGTCAGCTTGATGATTCACTTCCCCAGATATGTGTTCCGCACTGATAGACTTCAGGTTGGACTCTGCCCACAGACCCAGGTCCAGGGCCTCCAACATGAGAGACCACGACCGGGTCCCTCCCTGCCTCTTGACATGGGCCTTGGCAGCTACATTGTCTGTCATTATCAGGACATGTTTTCCCGCCACTAAGGCGGAGAATTGACGAAGTGCCAGATGGATTGCCCTGAGTTCTAGCCAATTTATATTGTGTGATAAGTCCAACTGGGACCATTGTCGCTGTGCCATGTGATTCTATAGGTGGGTGCCCCAGCCGAACAGATTGGCGTCCGTAGTCAAGGTTAGCCTGGGAGGCTCCTTGAAGAGGGACCCCTTGTCTAATGCTGACGACGTCCACCACAGAAGAGATAATAGCGTGTGGTGCAGAACTCTCACCTTCCTTGAGGAAGTGCTCACCTTCCGTCTCTGGAATGGAAGGAGGAACCACTGGAGAGTTCTGGAATGTAGTCTGGCCCACGGGACAATTCCCAGATAGGAGACCATCTTTCCCAACAGCTGAGACAGCTGGGCCAGAGGAACTACCTTCTCCCTCCGGATTCTGTGGATGAGTGCCCTGATGCTGTCCTTGCGCTCCTGTGAGAGGTAAACTGTGCAAAGATTTGAGTCTATTAATGCTCCTAGGTGGAGAATTCGACTGGAGGGAGTTGTGTGACTCTTCTTGAAATTCATGGAGAATCCATGCTTCTGAAGAGTATCGATTGTGAGTTGTAGGTCCAATTGGGCGGAACGGAAAAAACTGGATTGGATAATTATATTGTCCAGATAACATTGTACGCGCACCGGCATCAATCTGAGGTGGGCTGCTAAAACTGCCAATATTTTTGTGAATACCCGAGGAGCCGAGGAAAGGCCAAAGGGTAGGGCCCTGTACTGATAATGCCGGTGCGCGTAACAGAACCGGAGGAATCTACGGTGTCGTGGAAGGATGGGAATATGGAGGTATGCCTCTGTTAGATCTATGGAGGACAGGAACTCCCCTTTTCTGATGCTGGCCAGGATGGATTTGAGGGACTGCATTTTGAACCTCCTGTAGGTTAGGAAGTAATTTAGTCCCTTTAAATCCAATATGGCCCTCCATCCTCCCGAGGCCTTGGGAACCACAAACAGAATGGAATAGAACCCTGTTCCCTTCTGTTCCAAAGGCACTGGTTCTATTGCCTGTATTTCTAGCAAATGGGATATGGCCATGGATACCAACTCGGCCTTGCTTGTGTTTCTCGATGTGGGACACTGTATGAAACGATCTGGAGGAATGGATAGAAATTCTAGGGCAAGACCGTATCTTATGGTCTCCCTTACCCAAGAGTTGCTGGTGGTGACCTCCCAAATGTCGCTGAACAGTGCTAAGCGACAGGCTATAGGAGGGTCTGCCTTGGCGTCACTTGGACTTCCTGTAAGGTCGACCCCGGCCCCTCGGAAGGGACATTTGGACTGGAATTGGCTTCTGGTTCCAGGATTCTGGCGGTCCTGCTGTTAATCCTGTCTGGGGGAAAAGGATCGAGAACCTCTGGGCCATTCCTAGGACTGCCCGGCCCAAAAGGGCTGCCTCCACTCCCAGGAACCTCCGGCCCAAAAGGCCTGCTTGCGGAATTCCTGCTGTGGCCTTCTATCCGACCTCTTAGAGGCGTGCGCAAGAACCTTGCGCTTGTCTTTCCCTTCTATAAGGTACGGTTCTAGAATAGGGCTGAACAGGTGTGTGCCACTGTACTTGTCTGTGGATAGGCACCACTTGGATTTTAAGTCAGCCCTCCACTGTTTTAACCATAGTAGCCTTCGGGATGAAACAGTGGCTGCAATGGACCTGGCGGAGTACCTGGTAGAATGGAGAGATGCGTCTGCCATATATTCTGACGCAGCAACTAATTTTCCCAACGTTTGGTGTGCACGCACCTGATCAGGGGAAATCAAGGCCTGCAATTCACGGAGCCACGTTATGGATGCCCTTGCGAAGAAGGACGAAGACGTTGCCGCCCTGATCGCCCATGCCGAGGCCTGGTGAGCTCTGCGGAGAGAAAAGTCAAACCTCTTGTCCTCCGCCTTTAGGGCTTCCACCATATCACCCAGGATTGTGGATGTGGAGAACAATGAAGTGAGAGGAGTATCCACAGTAGGCACCTCTAGAAGGGAAGCAAATGAAGAGGACACATTATACAGTTTCTTTTCCATACTATTGGGAGAAGGCAGAGCGGCCAATGAGGACCACTGTTTCTCCACCGTGGTGCAGAATACGCTTGGGCAAGGGATTTGTTTCTCCTCTATTTACTTTCTCTGCAAACAAAGGATTAGATTCTTGTGCTGTGGAAGTAGATGGTTTAGGTTCTTGTTCAGTAGCCTATTTGGCCGTAGTACAGGCCTTCATAAGTAATGACCTGAACAGGGAAGGATCAAAGAGACCCGAAGTCAGGCTCGGATCCGGTGTCACTTCCTCATCCTCCGACATAGGCATGTCAGCCGTCTCCAGGTTCACAGACGACTCCTCGCCTGAGAGGAAGTCTCAGAATTACCAGAACCAATTAACTGGTCATGTCCTGTTTGAGATAAAGGTATTGAGAGAGGTGGTGGCACCTGAGGGAGCCCTTGACCCATAGAGGAAACCATGAATTGGCCAAAGTCATGGTGCATAATGCCTGGAATTGCTCTGACCATAAGCCATATTGATCTGCAGGCCGAACTCCAGCTGCAGTGGGAGTGTATGTGGCTTCAGGAGCTTGCTGTGTGATGGAAGAAGGAGGAGGAGGAGGAGGAGGAGGAGGAGGAGGAGGAGGAGGAGGACCAACCTGTTCAGCTCCCCCTGAGGAGACCATGCCCTAGGGGCATCATGAGAAGTCGCGAATTGCGGCTCGAATGGTGATTGTTCCAGTGAAGCGGGGGGAACCACTTCAGCCTCACTGGACATGAGCCATTGAACTCTGGTAAACTCTATCTCCAGCGCCTGATGTCTCCTCGAGGCCTCTCGCTCAGCTGCTTTGGAGGGCTCCTTGGTGGAAATATTCTTTGTCTTGGCCTTTTTCTTTCCCCCCACTTCCAAATCAGAAGATCTGCGCTTTTTTTGTGTGGGGGGAACATCAGAGCCCTGCGATGTCTGAGGAGTTGCACTGTCTGCCATTGCACACTGGATACTCCGGATAAGAGATGTCCAGGAATGGGGGAAATAACACGCAGATCTGGTTATCAGAGAGGGAAACTACCCGCGCCCTGATGAACCACGATGACAAACAGCCAGACAGTTCACTAGAACCGGCTGTCTAGGCCCTGCAGGCACAGTGCCGTGAGCTAACAGTAACAGGTGGACTCTAAATTAATTCCCCCTCCAAGGGTATACAGAAACAATAGGATGGATGTGAACATGAAATGCAAAATGGCAGCTACACCCTCATTTACTGTTATCTTCCTAAATAGAAGAGAAACGTGCCAAGGAGTGTTGGAGAATCCCCTGTAAAAGCCTGTCTCAGCAGGCCAAATATCCAGATTAGGCACAGTAATGTTAGTATGGCCCACGAGGAGCTTCAAAATGGCGACCATGCCTGCTTTGTAAAAACAAAATGGCGGCCAACAGCCTCTTTGACTCTCAATATGGCGACGCCCCAGGGAGAACACCTCCAATCTACTTAGTCCCTCCGGACTGAAAGGTATATGAGGGAATCCGGCTCACAAATCAAATTCTCCCCTTCTCTAATGAATGCCAGATAACTTGCGTTTCAGGCGCGCAGACTCTGCTGCGATCCGGATTGTTCGTCCCGGCAAATGCCTCGTGGCCACGAGGTTGGAAAAATGAGGCCCTCTGGTTGAATTGCGCTCCCAGTAATCCCCAGCGACTAAGAGCCTCCGTTTCAGCACTGAACAGCTGATAGGAGGCTAAAAACCCCTTCGGCGATCCGGCGCGGTAAAGAAAAACGGCCCACAATGGGCCTGCAAGTCCCTTAGGGACTCAAAAGGTACCTAAGCTGCCCTTGGCTCCCTTAAATAAAGTAAATTTAAATCTAACAATTTATCTTAAAAATAAAACCTAACAAATAACACCAAATTACTGTTAATAAAACAAAAGTAACTAATTTAGCTAGTCTAACTGAGGAGCCAAGCAAAATTGCATCCTACTGAGCTGAGACTAAGTAAAAACTGGGAAAGGCACTGCCCAAAGGAGGCATGGCTGAAGTTCTGACTTAGTCTCATCTGAGCAAGAAGGCTGAAATTACCCATCGGTGGATGCTGCATTCATCATGCTGGAGAAAGATATTTTAAATGGATATTGAAACTATTAGAAAACTGTAATAAATGCTGATATTCAACTGTATATTTATTAATAACAATAAGAATTGTATTTGCTTAATGTGGAAAAATGTTTATTACCAGAAGAAGAGAGGATGTGTTGGATGGTGTGATATTGAATTTCGTTTGAAAAAGCTTATATGTACCACGGAATTACTAATGGACCCAGTCAACATGTTGTCTAATAAGCACTTGTTTGTAAAAATAGAAAATTAATTATATATATAATTAATTTGACTATATATATATATAGTCAATTACCAATAAAACGTGAACACCAGGAATATAATAAACTATAAAAGTTTAATACCATCACCGATCACCAAGCTTTCGTCAGATACTTCTGACATCGTCAGGGTTAATGCTGGTCTGTGGGAGAGTGCCTTTATAGGTGAGCCGTCATTTGCACACGGCTCCTAGATCTTGTTGTAGGTCCTAATTGATTTAACTGCTTTTTAATTACGGCTTCCATACTGATGACTCCTCTTTTCTTGCTTTTACTGCTTGTGGGTGTGTCATTATTCCCCTCTACCTCCCACTGTCTTGAATTAGGGAGGTTCTTTCCTCCCCTTTTTTGGTCATTCGTATCTCTAAGTTGTTCCCTCTTCACACCTCCGTGTCTCCTACCTTCCTCCTTCTTCTGATCTTTACTTGCTCCCCAATTGTCATCCCTCATTCTATGGGGGCGCACTCTCAGCCTTTCTCCCCATCCCTTGCTTTCCATTTCCCTCTCTTTGGCTGCATAAACTCCGTTTCTGTCGTTGCCATTCCGTCTGACATCTACTTGCTCTTTCACCCCATTATTAATGTTCTCGGACTCCACGTCAGACTGAATCCCTTGAATATCTCCTTCCTCCTCACACAAGCCCTTGTGTGCCCTCCTTTTTTGAATATGTATGCCTGGTTCCTTTATATCCCTCCCTCCATCAACACAGTGATCTTTTTTACAGTTTCTATCACATTCTACCCTTATTTGCATTTCCCCCCCATTCACACTGCTCTCGATCTCTATATCCTCTCGGGCATTCCGATTGGCGCTCTGTTGTTTCCGTTGATGGACTGTCATCACAGGGCAAGCCGGTCCCATCCTCCTTCTTTCCTGATGCTGCTGGATCATCGCTGTTTTGGGTTTCGGGGGGTCAGGAATGATTGTTTGTTGGCTAATTGCCTCTTTCTCATCGTGCAACCGTTCTCTCACTGTCCGGGAGCGTGTGCATAGTCCTGGAGCAGGGGGGGAGGAGTCCCTCAATCGTTGATTATTCTCCTGAATGTCCATGGGCCGTTGCTGTTGTTGTGGGGGGTGAAAATTCATCCCCTCCATAACTTCTTCCCTAGGGTTACGTGGTACTGTCGCAGGGTGTCTCCTTAGAGGTGGGTGGTCTCGCCTGCTCCATGGTCTTAAAGTTAGATGTGCCGGGCACAAATCGATGTGCCGGTTGACAGAGTCCCTGTCAGAGAGCCATGCCTCTTTTAGTAACCGGCCCTCTTTCGTGTTGTCACTGGACAGGATGCATACATTGTCAAAGTCAAAGCAATGTCCAGAATCCGCCATGTGCGCCCATACTTGGGAGTGCTGTTCCCCCCTTTTTACCGCTAATTTATGCTCATGGACCCTAGTCTTCATTCTTTTTGAAGTCTCTCCAACATAATTAACGGGGCAATCTTTGCAGTTGATTTTATATATGATTGCCGATTTTTCAGTGTTGGGGAGCGGGTCTTTTGGGCGCATCACTTTGGATCTTAAAGTTTGATCACTCACTTTATGGGGGGCTAACAACCTGGCTGTTGCTTCTGAAACATTGCTGATGTACGAGAGGGTGACACGGGTTATCTGTGATGGGAGTTCCTCCATATCCGAGCTCATCCGGGGTTTGGGTGGTATGATACAGCGTCTGATGAACCTGGTAGGGTAACCATTGCGTCTGCATATTTGAAAGAGATGGTTTCTTTCTTCCCTTTTAGCTTTGGCTGTGCTGCAATGGGAGTCTATTCGTCTAAATAGCGTTCTTATGCAGCTAACTTTGTGGGTCATAGGATGGTTACTAGCATAATGCAGAATTCTATCTGTATGCATAGGTTTTCGGTATACCCTCGTGCTCAAGGTCCCATCTGGCTGGCGGTGGACCATTACGTCCAAGAACGCCAGTCTCCCCTGGTTCTCCTCCTCCTCCGTGAACTGAATGTCAGGGTATACCGAGTTGAGTATGCCTACAAAGTTAGCTTTATGCTCCCTTTTGATGACCACGAATGTGTCGTCAACGTAGCGGGCCCAGAATTTAGGTTGGTATTGGGCCATCGCTACGTGCTCTAGCTGTTGCAGCACAGCCTCCGCTATGATGCTAGAGATTGGGGACCCCATGGGTGTTCCTTTGACCTGTTCATACGTGGTACCTTGAAATGTAAAAAAGGTTTTTAAGCACACCTCTAAAAGGTCCACTAGATCGTTAATTCGGAGGGAGTCTTGTAGTTGTTGCCCCAGGCCCTTCTGGTTCAAGCGGTCCTTTATTACCGTGACCGCGAGATCCTGTGGGATAGAGGTGAAGAGCGACACGTCAAACGACACCATTAGCCCATCATCCTCTATCCTTAGGGTCCTAATCATATCTAAGAACTCTCCTGCTGACCTTATAGTGGTAGTGCTATCGCTGACCAAGTGACTGATACGGTTACTCAGCCACCTGGCCAGACCCGAAGTTGGGGTATTCTTAAATGCCACAATAGGGTGGAGGGGGACACCGTCCTTATGGATCTTGGGTAGCCCATAGAATCTGGCCATTGCTGAGTCCACGGGACGTACCCTTCTCAAGGTGTCATCCCCTATCCTCCCCCCACGTTTAAGGCCATTAAGTATCTTATTGACGCGATTTTTAAGCGCCGTCATGGGGTCCCTCTCTATTACCTTATACGCTGTAGTATCTTTAAGTAGTTCAAGTGCTTTGTTGGTATACTGCACCCTGTCCATCACGACCGTGGCCCTTCCTTTATCCGCGGGTAATACCACAATGGAGTTGTCTTTCTTTAGTTGTTCCATAGCCTCCATTTCGTCTCTCGGTAGTACCTGATGGTTTCTGTGGTTCATCAACAGTCCCATGACTTGTTGTCTGATAAAGTTCTTGCCCTCTTCCCCCACCTCAATACGGCCCATAGCAGGTTCTAATGCTGCTACAAAATCCAATGTATGGGCGTCCATGAGGTTACATCCTGCGTCCTGTTGTAATAGAGTGAGGGGGTGAGTGCTTTTGTTGAGAGATTACATACCATCCTCATGGGGGGGGGTTTCTTTTTCCAGATTCTCGGAGGGCGTCCATCCTATGCTGGAGTGTCCCTTTCACACGCTGGTTTGCTTTTCTGGCAGTTGTGCGAATATGTTGCTCTAATGCCTGAAAATGGTGGTCCATCAATTCATTATGGCATTGTTCCCGAGGTTCCTGAGTCCATGTCTTTAAACTATTGATCCGTCTATGTAGGTCATTGATAAGCGCTCGTATAGTGCGGCGCTGATATTGACGGACAACTTGCGGCATTCCATGGAGTTGATAACAGGTTTTCTCCTGAGTGACTTAGGGGGAAGGTCCTCCTTCAGGCAGGCATGTAAGAATGCCAGTTTGCAGAAATTAGTCGAAATGCGGTGCACAAATCTCTCCCACTTCCTCGCCATGAGCAATACTGCTCTGTTGTAGTTATTAATAAGAATAGTGAAAATAAAAATATGATTCCTGGGTGAATCCATAGTCAATTACCAATAAAACGTGAACACCAGGAATATAATAAACTATAAAAGTTTAATACCATCACCGATCACCAAGCTTTCGTCAGATACTTCTGACATCGTCAGGGTTAATGCTGGTCTGTGGGAGAGTGCCTTTATAGGTGAGCCGTCATTCGCACACAGCTCCTAGATCTTGTTGTAGGTCCTAATTGATTTAACTGCTTTTTAATTACGGCTTCCATACTGATGACTCCTCTTTTCTTGCTTTTACTGCTTGTGGGTGTGTCATTGTCTTGAATTAGGGAGGTTCTTTCCTCCCCTTTTTTGGTCATTCGTATCTCTAAGTTGTTCCCTCTTCACACCTCTTGTAGTTGTTGCCCCAGGCCCTTCTGGTTCAAGCGGTCCTTTATTACCGTGACCGCGAGATCCTGTGGGATAGAGGTGAAGAGCGACACGACGTCAAACGACACCATTAGCTCATCATCCTCTATCCTTAGGGTCCTACATTGACTTTGACAATGTATGCATCCTGTCCGGTGACAACACGAAAGAGGGCCAGTTACTAAAAGAGGCATAGCTCTCTGACGGGGACTCTGTCAACCGGCACATCGATTTGTGCCTGGCACATCTAACTTTAAGAGCATGGAGCAGGCGAGACCACCCACCCCTAAGGAGACACCCTGCAACAGTACCACGTAACCCTAGGGAAGAAGTTATGGAGGGGATGAATTTTCACCCCCCACAACAACAGCAACGGCCCATGGACATTCAGGAGAATAATCAATGATTGAGGGACTCCTCCCCCCCTGCTCCAGGACCATGCACACGCTCCCGGACAGTGAGAGAACGGTTGCACGATGAGAAAGAGGCAATTAGCCAACAAACAATCATTCCTGACCCCCCGAAACCCAAAACAGTGATGATCCAGCAGCATCAGGAAAGAAGGAGGATGGGACCGGCTTGCCCTGTGATGACAGTCCATCAGCGGAAACAACAGAGCGCCAATCGGAATGCCCGAGAGGATATAGAGATCGAGAGCAGTGTGAATGGGGGGGAAATGCAAATAAGGGTAGAATGTGATAGAAACTGTAAAAAAGATCACTGTGTTGATGGAGGGAGGGATATAAAGGAACCAGGCATACATATTCAAAAAAGGAGGGTACGCAAGGGCTTGTGTGAGGAGGAAGGAGATATTCAAGGGATTCAGTCTGACGTGGAGTCCGAGAACACTAATAATGGGGTGAAAGAGCAAGATGTCAGACGGAATGGCAACGACAGAAACGGAGTTTATGCAGCCAAAGAGAGGGAAATGGAAAGCAAGGGATGGGGAGAAAGGCTGAGAGTGTGCCCCCATAGAATGAGGGATGACAATTGGGGAGCAAGTAAAGATCAGAAGAAGGAGGAAGGTAGGAGACACGGAGGTGTGAAGAGGGAACAACTTAGAGATACGAATGACCAAAAAAGGGGAGGAAAGAACCTCCCTAATTCAAGACAGTGGGAGGTAGAGGGGAATAATGACACACCCACAAGCAGTAAAAGCAAGAAAAGAGGAGTCATCAGTATGGAAGCCGTAATTAAAAAGCAGTTAAATCAATTAGGACCTACGACAAGATCTAGGAGCCGTGTGCAAATGACGGCTCACCTATAAAGGCACTCTCCCACAGACCAGCATTAACCCTGACGATGTCAGAAGTATCTGACGAAAGCTTGGTGATCGGTGATGGTATTAAACTTTTATAGTTTATTATATTCCTGGTGTTCACGTTTTATTGGTAATTGACTATGGATTCACCCAGGAATCATATTTTTATTTTCACTATTCTTATTAATATATATATATATATAAAGTTACAGAATCATCCTTGAGGCCAGTCCCCAAGAAAGTGCTGGGTCCCATCCTTGTAGGAGAAACCCATTATGAAATAAAATGCATTCTTGATTCTAGGTTATATAAAGGGAAATTGCAATATTTAGTGCAGTGGAAGGGTTATTCCTTATCAGAAGATACAGATGTCAAGGCGGACAGGCTAATACAGAGGTGTTATGATAAGCATCCTCAGAAGCCCAGGGGGATACCTAACATGTAATTTTGTTTCCTCTGCAAGAACTTCTTTCACTCTAGAGCGGTCAGACTGTCAACTCTACAATGAACCCAGCTGCAGTCATCTTGGTCGTTCTAGGCTGCCACATGAAAGGGAGGGGGGATAGAGTATCTCTGGTAGTCTAAATAATGTTGAGTCCCATGGGAACCAAGGTCATTCTCTCACTTGGAAAAGGAGGGTTGGGCGTTTTGTTAGAAAGCCTGCCAAACTGCTCCATTGGGTAGCGTAGTTTGTCACATAGCACTGGAGTGGGAAGTTTTACTTTGTAATAATGTAATTCTTGGAAGGAATTTCAGACTTGGTTTCACTTTTGACTGTGCCAATATTTTGTATCCAATAAACATGTTCTTTGAGGAAGTTTCAAGCTTCAGAGTTCTGATTCATTTGGTTCCTCTATTGCAGTGGTTCCCACCCTTTTCTATACCCCACACTTGTAGAATGCTTTGATATATTCTTGAACTCCTTGCAAAAGTTTGAAATAACAACAACGAATTATGCATATACACTATAATTTTGAAAACCCAAGTTTTTGCACCCCCTGGAATATCATCTCGCACTCCTGGTTGGGAATCCCTGATCTATTGGAACCTTGACAAATGCTCCAAAAGTGTAGTAGTGAGAGCAGAGGCTAAGTGGGATGAGTACACCCTGCTCAGCTTCACTAACTCAATAAGGCTGCCTCTGCAGGATACCCAACCTGCTTTTATAGCCTCAATCAGTCTTGGTGAGTCTGAAGGAGCATGAGATGCCCCCCCCCGAGGCTTCTCTGCACCAAAAACTTTTGCAAATGGACAAAAGGCTTCATGGGAGTGATCTCACACTGCTTCAGGCCTTCTATCCCTTTGCAAAAGCTTTTGGCATGGGAAGCCTTAAGGACCAGTAACCATGCCCCAAAGGCTTCTCTTCTCTCATATGAATGGATCAGCATGTGTGGGTGCACATGCCAACCTGCCACTCACATGTCTGGTTCCCCTCAACATCCTCCAGCCAGACCAAGCTGCAAAGCTTGGGAACTGCTGCTCTATATACAGGAAACTCAATTCAATGAATAGGAGTTGCGAGTGCCTATACTTTTCTTCAATAAGGACAATAAAATCTGAAGCAGGGCTTTATATTTGATTTACTATATTTCTCCTTCAAATGGGTGAAATGAAAGCCTCAAGTAATCCTCTTCTTCTTCATCCCACATTGTCTTTTACTTTTTATTATTTTAAGAGCAGAGACTATTTTGTTCTTATTAGTTATAGGTATGCTATTCTCAAAGCCTTTTCAGCTGAAAGGGAAGAAAGATGTCATTGTAATCCTTACAATTAAGAGAATAACAGAAAGCAGAGTTGGAAGGGACTTTGGAGGTTTTCTAGACCAACTCCCTGCACAACCAGGAGACCGTATATCATTTCAGACAAAAGGTTGCCCAGTTTCTTTTTGAAAGCCTCCAATGATGAAAGCCTCCAATTTCTGAAGGCAAGCTATTCCATTTGTTAAATGGTCTCACTGTTAAGAAATTTATCCTAAGTTCTAGGTTACTTCTCTCCTTGGTTAGTTTCCAACCATTGTTTTTTTTTGTCTTGCCTTTTGCTGCTTTGGAAAATAATTTGATCCCCTTGTCTTTATAGGAGCCCCTCAAAGCCATCAAACCAAGCAGAAGAAATAGAGGAACTCTTTGCTAATCAATTAACAAAATGTATGTAGGAAACATACCACACTAGTAATGGGAGACTTTTCCATGATATTAACTGGAAGACAAACTCTGCAGAAAGTGAGAGATTGAACAGATTCCTTATCAAACTAGCTGACAACTTTGTTATCCAAAAGATAGAGGAGGGAACTAGAGGAAAAGATATACTGGACCTAATTCTTACTAATAGAGAAGTGATAGAGGGAGTTGAAGTCGTCGGAATCCTGGGCAAGAATAATCACATAATATTGGAATCCAATATAGTGCAAACACAAGCAACAGAACATAATCCAACAAGTGTCTTAAACTTTAAAAGAGCTGAATTTGACAAACTCAGAGAGAGCCTAAGAAAAATTCAATGGATGAAAATACTAAACGGGAAAACAAGAAGTGTGGGGAATCTGAAAAATATGTACAGAAAAGCCCAGTCCACCACAATACCACTGAAAAAGAAAAAAAAAAAGAAATCCAAGAAGAAACCAGCATGATTACACAAAGATCTTGTCAGAACCCATTTCTATTTCATTTCTATCTATCACCTCTGATCTAAAAACAACTCTCACCTTTCCCTGGATTCTGCCATACTCCCAAGGGGGAGAGGGGATGTGCCTGTGGGGTGATTGTTTTCGCTTCCTCTATTCGCTACAATGTAACCTTTTGATTCATTTACTGCTTGTGTCCGCTGGCCACTACAATGTAACAAATTGCTTCCTGCACTGTATCTCCCTCTGAACTTTCTTCTCCCTAACCTGTCACCTAGGAAAGTGGGGGAGAAAGAAATACAACCTCTGGATCCTGGCTTATCTCTCTGTTTATCAAAAGAAGGTACGAAGAGCCACTTGAACATTGTTGTCAGGATCTGAGATGTCATACTCCTCAGGAGAAGAAGTGATGGAAATGCATGACCACAAACCTCGGTGATCGATGGGTGTTGGCAAGAAAGACAAATGGGAAAAGAAATCGAAAAAGGTGACCCTGAGACGGGGCAGCCACCAACCCGAATGGAAGCAAGAGATGGAGAAATCCCTGCACCTTAGCAAAGAGGAAGGAGGTCGCATGCAGTACTCCAACTGGATCCTAGAGAAAGCTATTGACCTGATGAAAAAAACCCTCGGCTCTCTTGGGGAGGAGGAACCTGAACCAGCTGCACCAGCACCTTGGGCTGCAGCCAGAGAGACACTGAGTGGGAATCGGAAACTGTAGTCCTGGGGACGTCCGCTAAGACAGCAGCTACCGCTTTGGCAACCCCCACTCCCCGCCGACCGCAGATGGCAATCAGGGTGGGAGACAACACCGTTGGCGGCGAAGGCACCAATCCATCCAAAGATTCCCGCCACTGGATGCGAAATTCAGGAGGGAGCTGCCATGCTTGAGGTTCTTCCTAACCCAAGTCCTTAGCTACATGGAAGAATACGGACGGGACATCCCCAGCGACAAAACCCATATCCGTATTGTGCAATCCGCTCTGGATGGGGTGGCCGCAGACTGGATGATGAACCTGCATGATTCCAATGCCCCAGAGCTCAACAACTTCAACTGCTTCATGTGCTCTCTGAGAAGGCGATTCGAGAACTCCCTGGCTGATCGAAAGGCCCGTGAGAGGCTCAAAACAGTGAGGCAGGGCAGATGGCCGGTAGCCGAATATATACAAGAATTCCAGGCCATCGCCAACAACCTGAACTGGCCAGAAGACATCCTCCTTAGCTATTTCAAAGATAGCCTAAACTACAGCCTGTATGATGCTTCCCTGCCTCAAGGGGACCCACACCAACACGATAAATGGTACTTCCTGGCGGAGGAAGCAGAGATTGACCTTAGCAAATCCAGTGGTCAATGGGTTGGGAAATTGGCTTCTGTGAGAACTTAGTGCTGGACTTCACAGCTGTTGAAAGAAAAGTCTTCATCAGGGTCCAGTCCAAGCCGGGAATAAACAAAATGGAGACTGCTTTAGAAAGAAGGTTGTAGTTTATTGAAGAACAGAGCCAGACAAAAATATGGCCCAGCTGACCACATGTTGCTGGGAGCGATGGGTTTTTATACCTTCTTGGGCTTTTATGTTTGGGGTTGTTCCTGTGGCATGAACTTTGACCTGAGATTCAGTGTGCCTTTCTGGTATTCTGATGGTGATGGGTCAATCCTATTATATCCTAAAGATCATATCCTGTTTCCCTGGGGCTGTGGCTGATGACTATGTCCTCTGTTGGATTTTTTGGGTGAGGGGTTGTTGATTCTAGGGATGTTTGTCTTTCTAACCCCATCAGCTTCCTGTCTCTCTAAAAGGATTATCAGATCTACATTTCTACAGACCTGGTTTCTGCTTGGGGCACAGAGACTTGGGGGGAGTGTTTCTGCCTAAGATTTTCTATTATTCCTTTGGGGAAATATATTCTGCTTTTTTAATATTCCCCAAAATATTTCCTTCTTTATGAGGGTGAGTGGGTGCTGACTTCCAACACAGCTTTCAGCTTATCCAGCATATTTTCTTACCCTTTTTAAGTTTCTTAGTTCTTATACTATTTAGTCTAAACTCTAATGTTTGTTTTGATTACTGAAACATTGTTAATACAGGGCTGTTGTAAGGACCCACCCCACTTTCTAGGTTTTTTTTATGAATCTTTCCATTTCCTCCTTCTCCTTTGGGCTCATGGAGTATAATCTGGGCTTTGGGAGTTTTGCTCCAGGCTTGAATTCAATGGCATAGTCTGTGGGTCGGGGGGGGGAGCTCATCCGCCCTCTCCTCACTGAAAACTTCAGCAAGGTCTCTGTATTCCTCTGGAATTTGTGGTGGTCCCTTTTCCTCTCCCAAGGATGCTTTTTCTGTTCTTGATTCTGGTAGTCCCCCTTGGGATTTTAAGTCCATAGGGTCCCCCTTTGGAAATTTGATTTCTGTCATCCTCCAATTCACCCAGGGGTTCCATTTTTTTAACCATTCCATCCCTAGGATCATTGGGCATTCCATGCCTAGGATCACCACAAACGTTATGTCCTCCTCATGTTTGTCCAGGGAGAGGTGTATTGGTAAAGTGGCTAGGGTAGCTGGCACCCCCCCCCCCTGCTATGGATCCATCTAACTGGCCAAATGAGATTGGTTGTTCCAGTCTCCTCGACGGAATGCCCAGATTCCCCACTAGCGTCGGGCTAATGAGGCACGGGTGCAGCCAGAGTCTATTAAGGCTTTCACCTTCATGGCTTTGGGCATGGGGGGAATTAATATAGTCACTGTCTTGAGGATGGGCGCAATGCATCCACTTACCAGGGGTTCGCCCTGCAGGCTGTCGTCTGAGGCGTCCACCGGCCCTGCGGTGTAGGCTGGAGTTCTTTCCCCCTGATGAGCAGAGGTGGGGGATTCCACAACCTCCATCATTCTCATGGCAGTTTCTTTTGGCTTAGCTGGAGACGTTCCGGATTTGCTGACCAGGGATCTGTCTGGGTTGTGCTGAGAGGCTTTTGAGCAGCATTCTACAGCTCAATGCCCTTCTCTTCCGCACTTGAAACACCCCATTTGCTTCTTGGCTGTAGCCAATGGTTTCACTGATTCATATGTCAATTCAGGCAGGGAATGGCTCCATTGTTTTCTTCGGCAGTGCCTCTTCAATATGTCAATCTCTGCTTCCTCTGCCAAGATGTACCATTCCTCAAGTTGGTGTGGGTCCCCTCGGGGCAGGCAAGCATCATATAGGTCATAATTTAGTCCGTCTTTGAAATGGCTAAGGAGGATGTCTTCCGGCCAGTTCAGTTTGCTGCCAATGGCCCGGAATTCTTGCGTGTATTCGGCTCCTGGGCGTTTGCCTTGCCTCATCGTTTTTATCCTTTTGCGGGCTTTGTGATCAGCCAGGGGGTCCTCAAATCGCCTTTTCAGAGAGAACATGAAACAGTTGAAGTTGTTGAGCTCTGGGGCATTGGAGTCGTGCAAGTTCACCACCCAGTCTGCGGCCGGTCCATCCAGGGCAGATTGCATGATCCGGATATGGGCTTTGTCACTGGGGATGTCCCGCCCGTATTCCTCCATGTAGCTGAGGACTTAGGTTAGGAAAAACCCCAAGCGTGTTGGCTCCCCTTTGAATTTCACATCCAGCGGCGGATGTCTTTCAATGGATTGGTGCCTTCATTGTTAGTGGACTGCAGGTTCCACTTCCCCCTCGGTGTCTCTCCCTTTGTGGCTCCAGGAGTTGGGGCGGCCATAGGGCTCAGGATTCTCCTCTCCTAGGGAGCTGAGAGTTCTCTTCATCAGGTCGATAGCTTTCTCTAGGATCCAGACTGAGTATGGTGCCCAGCTCCCTTCCTCTTCACTTGCGTGCAGGGATTTCTCCATCTCTTGCTTCCATTCTGGTTGGTTGGCCCCCCGTCTCAAGGTCATCTTTCTTGATTTCTTTTCCCATTCACCTTTCTTTCCAACGCCCATTGACCAGCGAGGTTTGTGGTCCCGTGTCTCCACCACCTCTTCTCCTGAGGAATCTGACCTCTCAGATCCCGACATCTGTCAGGGTTTCAGTCGGGGCAGTGGCTTCCTTTCTGGGGAGTTTTCTCCCTTCCTTGCTCCATCGTCTGACATGGTAATTTTTTGCAAAATCCCCCGGCAAGGATCTCCCTTCCAGGTGGACTAATTTTGCAAGTCCTGTCTAATGTAAGGACCCACCCCACTTTGCATCTTAAGAAGACAGAACTCTTGGAATAGTTCTTCCAACAGGCATCCTTTATTAAGAGAAAATGGTTGCAGGCGTTCTAGATAGGACTTGGGGTCCAAGCTCTCCCATTCAAGGTTTTAAGAGGTTCCCCAGTAGCCCCACCCAATCATCCCCTTCTTCTAACGACAGTCTCAGGCATTACATTCCCACCCCCTTTTCTGGTGGGAGGGAGACTTCAGAGAGGAGTACTTGAAAGGTAATAGCCCCATTGTTATGGTTAGTCCTTTTGGTGATATCCACATTCAGTCCCTTTGAACTGTACTGAAGGAAGTGAGGGCCATAAAGCCCCTTTGTTCACCCCCTTTCCTTCATCGTATGACAGAATCCAGAGAAGGCAGAAATGGGGTTTTCTATAGTTGATAACTAGAGATGAAATATAATTGGATTCTGACAGCTGTCCTCCAAGATGAATTAGAAGCATCAGTGGTAGAGAATGCTGCTGCCTGTTAATCGAGCAGCATACAAATTGGGAGAGAGTAGAGTAGAGTAGAGTAGAGTAGAGTAGAGTAGAGTAGAGTAGAGTAGAGTAGAATAGAATAGAATAGAATAGAATAGAATAGAATAGAATAGAATAGAATAGAATAGAATAGAATAGAGCTGGAATGGAACATGGAGGTCTAAGTCCAGACCCCTGCTCAAGCAGGAGAACCTATACCATTTCAGACAAGTGGCTGTCTAGTGACTCTAGTCTCTTCTTAAAAATCTCCAGTGATGGAGCATCCACGATTTCTGGAGGCAAGCTGTTCCACTGGTTAATTGTCCTCACTGTTAGGAAGTTTCTCCTTAATTCCAGGTTGCTTCTCTCTTTGATCAGTTTCTAATAATTGTTTCTTGTCCTGCCTTCTGGTGCGTGGAGAATAATTTGATCCCTTGTTCTTTGTGGCAGCCCCTCAAATACTGGAACACTGCTATCATGTCACCCGTTTCTTCTTTTCTTTAAACTAGCCAAACCCAAGTCCTGCAGCCATTCTTCATATGTTTTAGTCTCCAAGCCTTTGATCATCTTAGTTACATTTCTCTTAAATTTTTCCAGACTTTCAAAATCTTTTTTTAAAAACAAGCTTTATTAATTTTTTCATTTTACAAACCAGTGCTTAAGAATCACTGTGGTGGCAGGACAATCAATTGTCCAAAAACAAAGTCATACTCATAAAGATCAGATTAAATCATTAAAAAAAGTTAAAAGAAAAGCACCCCCCTCTATTCCCTCTAGTATTATATTATATTCAAGTTAATGTATTTCAGTACAACTAAGTCAGTCAAAACAATCATCAATAAGATTTCATCTAAATAATCCAAATCCTATATTAAGCTTTACTATTTCAATTGCTATATTCCATATTGCTAACATAATTACATAATTAGCACTTCAAATGTCTCTCCATACCTTTTTTCCCATTAACACAATTAATATTCATTTATTAATATCATTCCTTCTTTTTTCTTAATCAGTAACATTTCATCTAAATAAGTCCAAATCCTGTATTAAGCTTTACTATTTCAGTTACTATCTTCCATATTGCTAATCTAAATACATAATTAACACTTCGGGTGTCTCCCCATTCCCTTTTTCCTTAACATAATCAATAAGCATTTGTTAATATCATTTCTTCTTTTTTCTTATTCTTCTTCCATTACAAAATAGCTATCATTCCTAATGATAAAGATATTAATTCAAAAAAGAGAAAGGAAAAAAACAAAGAAAAAACAAAAAATACCTTTCTATTTCTATTATATTTTATAATCTATCACTCCCTCAGTATCTGTGTCAAACTCCTTTAACCTCCTCCCAAAATTACTATTACCACAACAAACATGTTAATATATAGACAGTCTTCTTATTAAATTCAAACCTTTAATTAATTTTTATTCAATCTAACATCTTATTTAACTGTCTTAAGCCATAAATCAATCCATATCTAGTAAGCCTTAAAATCCAATAAATAGAGCCTTAAGTCAAAACTCTTAAATCTTATTCTAGTTTTTCTTTTATGCCAAACAGGTTTCCATAACACCGCCTCTATATCAATGAATAAGTCACTTTTTATGCCTTGTAGTATCTTTTGAGACAAACAAGAGCGTCTCTTTTTCTGTTTTAAAGACCTATCTCGTTTGTAAGTAATCCCTTGTTGTTTTAAAGAGTCAAGTCTCCACATTTGAAACTGTTGAATAACAGGCTCAGTTATGTCCAATTTTGTAATTAATAGATGCTTATCCAAGCTGCCATAGTTTTCAGTTAGTTGAGCTTCTATTCATTTCTGTTGATTTTAAAGTTGTAAGTGGTTCAGTTACAGTTCTTTTTGGTTCCTCGGAGATCTCATCAGCATGCATATAAAGTAAAGTAGAATCTTCTTTAATCTTAGTTGATTCTGCTTCTGTTGTTTTTTGATCTATAAAATACTCAGATGTAGTCTGGGGGTCAATTTGTAAATTCAAAGCAAAATGTCTGTTTTTTATTGCCATAGTACACTCTTTTATTTGGAAATGTATTTGGTCAGTAGCTTCATAAAGTTTCTCCAGTATAAGTTTATAGTCAAGTTGAACATTAGATTTCTCCATTTCAAGGAAAATTAGAAACAATCTGTATCTTTAGTAGAGGCTGTGTTCAAAGAACATTTAATCAGTATCCACCCCCACAAATACAGCTGTTGAATTTCTTTGTCTTTTCCTTTTTATGGTAGTCTGAAGATCAAAGCCAGTCTCACCAACAAAAAAAGAAATAGTGCAATTTTAACTTTTTCCACAAGGTGTCCTCAGTAGAATATAAAATCTCCTCTCAGACACCAGAAATATCATTAACAAGATCAGAAAACATAGAAAAGAGAATTCTTCAAATGTAGACTAAGTCCAATAGTAGATTCAATATTCAATATTAAAAAAATTTTCCAAGACCCCAAAGTGAATAAAAAAAATAAAAATAGAGAGAGAAAAAAGCCACTTTAAATTAATTCAATCCATAAGCTTCTTTTTCCCCACACTCACCAATGCTGCCTTCTCAGAGCAGGGAAATGATTTCAAAAGTGCTTTTTACAGGCACCAAAAAAAAAGAGAACCAAGAGAGGAAGAGAAAAAAGTCTCACCTGGCTCAGCCATGGTGGTTCCTGTGCTTAGAAGTTCTTTTGACTTCTGGTTTCAGCGGCAAGGTGAACGGCCATTTTACTGGTCGCTCTTTCCACTGTCGGCCCAAAGGAGCAATCTCGGGCTGTGGAAGAAGCTGCAACTCTCCCATGGAAGACGAGGACCTCCTCAGTGGTAGCCGCCCCTCCAGGGTGGCTTTTCGACCCGATTAAGGGTCTACTGGCAGCGGAGAATCAGCTGGCGAAGACAGCAGTCTGTTCGTGCAGCTTTGAGCACCACGATCCGGAACGGAAGTCAAAATCTTTTTTGTGATAGGGTGATCAAAATTGGCTGCAGTATTCCAGGTGTGGTCTTATTAGGGTTTTATAAAGCAGTACTAATACTTTGCGTGATCTTGATTCTATGTCTCTGTTTATACCACCCAGATTGTATTAAGGTTTTTTTGGCTGCTGCTGTACACTACTGGCTCATAATCAAGTGATCGTCCACTAGACTCCAAGGTCCCTCTCACAGTTACTGTTTTTAAGCCAGGTTTTGCCTAATCTATACTTGTACCTTTGATTTTTCCTGCCTAAATATAAAACTTTGCTTTTCTCCACATTAAAACTCATTTTGTTGGATAGGGCTCATTGTTTGTCAAGATCTTTTTGGATCCTGAATTTGTCTTCTTTGGTGTTGGCTACTCCTGCCAGTTTGGTGTCATCTGCAAATTTGATCAGTTCCCCTTTAATTCCCTCATCTAAGTCAAGGCTTTTCAACCAGTGGTACGGGTACCACCTGTGGTACATTGGCACCTGGCACGCGGTACGCGACCATCCTAGAAAAGTGGTAGCGGGGGAGGGGAATGAGCTGAACTGGTGGCAGAACTGCACAAGCCTGAATGAGAGATGGCTGGAGCTGCAGGGCTGTCAGGGCTCAGTGGAAGTGCCAGGATCAGCACTTCTTTGGGGCTGTCAGGGCTGGAGCTCGGCGCTGATCCTGGCGCTTCTGCTGAGGCCAGAAGAACCTGTCAGCTGGAATGTTGCAGCATCTCCAGGGTCTTGTAATTTACATTCAGATGCTTGGCAACAGATTCATATTTATGATGGTCACAATGTCCCAGGGTCATGTGAAGTGACCAAAACCTGCTGCAACCACCCAACAGATGGGGGGAATAAAAACCAAACACCCCCCCACCCCACCCCCGCTGCCAATCCTCAACAGAAATGCTCACAACAATGAAAACCTCGGACAGGAGGAAGAGCACTGCCGGGTGGGCAGGCAGGTGTCTTGCTCGGCTGTGGCTTGAGGGGCATTTTTTTCAGTGCCACTGTAACTTTGAACAGTCACTAAGCGAACTGTTGTAAGTCAAGGACTACCTGTACTTCATCACTTTTTTCCTTTTTTGGGGGGGGTCATCAAGTTTTTTACACCTTGCTAGGCGACTGGTGGTACTCAGATGTTGCCATATCCTAAAAGTGGTATTAAGATTAATGTATGTATTCTTTCTTTGTTCCCATCCAGCTGTCTTCTTGAGGGTTATTAAAATTCAAGGGAACAGATTCTTATTTTGGGGCATCTTGCTAATTTCTGAGTCAGTGTTGTTAATGTTCTAAGTTGTAATTCTCCACTAGATGTCAGTAATTGTTTGTTTTCCAGCTTTTTCAAACAGAAAAATATTATTTTTATAGTTTCATCAAAATCCTTTAAAATATAACCTTAGCAATTTTTTTTAGTTTCTAGATTTATCCAGACTGTAGTATTTTAAATTTGATTTCAATATATTCCTTTCCCTTTTCTGAGGAGAATTCAATCCGTTAACATTCCAGGTCAGAAACTTTGCCATCACCCTTGGCCAGGAGCCCGGAGAAGACACCTGTGAGATCTGCCATTGTTGCATGTGTTGCATAACTCTTGGGTCTTGCTCCTCCCACCGGCAATGATGCACTTTCAGAAGAAGCATCTTTAGCCTCTTTCTTGCGTTGCTCCTTCTCTTTACGTCTGTAAGCTGCACAGGTCATTCTCTGCTCTTTAACCTCCGTTTGACGTTGCAATTCAGCTTGCAGCATCCCAGCGGAGACCAAACCTAATACCTCAGATTGCTGCTCCGACTCTTTGCCACTCAAGGATTTCTGAACAGGTGGAGCTGAGCCTGCACCCAGGACCGTGTTGTAAAACTCTCTGGCTTTGTCAACCGTATTCAATCTGTAACGCGTCCCCGCATGGCTCAGAACAATACCCATCGGGATTTCCCATCTGAATGGCATCAATCTAGCTTTAAGCTCATTGGCTAGAAAAGAAAAATCTTTCCTGTTTCTTAAAAACTTTGATGGGATTTCCTTTAAAATAATAATATCTTGAGAAGCAATCTGGAATCTCTTATTATAGAAGATTTGTACAATTTCATTACGCAGAGACTTCTTTGTAAAATAAATCACCACATCTCTGGGTAAATTCTTCTGCTTCGCAATCCAAGAATTGACTCTGTAAATTTTTTCCACTTCTCTGCGTAATTCTCCTTTATCCATATTCAGAACAACAGCTAAATCAGTAAGCACCATCTCCATCAGATCTTGATTCATATCTTCCTTAAGGCCTCTAATCCTCAAGGCATACTCCATCTGTCTGTACTGAAACATAAGAATATCTTCTTGTGAAGTCTCCACCTTCCTTTCCACATCTTGAATTTTATCATCAAAAGAGTCAACTTTATCTTCCACTTCCTCCAGTCTTGCATCCAGCTTCACCACCACCGTAGCCAAGCCTGATACTGCTGCAACTATATCTTGTCGCAAGATGGTATTATTAGCTTCTAGTAAACCCTTTATCCCACTTATCTCTTCTTTAATATCAGATTTAATATCAGATTTAATCTGTATAACAAATTGCTTCATTTCATCTCTCATTTGAGATATAGCATCCCCCATTATACCTTTAACCTCTTGTGCTGACAGGCCTGGCAGAGGAGGAGAGGGTGGTGGCTGAGCCGGTGGTACATGTTTAAGTTGTTGTTGTGGTTGTGCAGTAAGAGTTGTAGGAGAAGAAACCACCTTAGGTGTTGTCGAAGGCAGCTGTCTCTTTGAAGCCATTTTATATGACACCGTTCTCACTTCCCTTCTCCCCAAGGAGAGGGGAGGAGGAAAAGATTTTTTTTTTTCAAAAAAACAGCACCAACATAGTCCTTGAAAAATCCAAAAGAGAGAAAGAGAAAAAAGCCAAAGGAAAAATCCAGTACTAAGCACAAAAATATCAGAAGCAAAATCATTAAAATCCAGTCCTTTAAAAATAAAGAAAAACTAAAGAGGGAAAAAAAGAAACTCCGACACTTTCAAAACGCCATCTTAATTCCTCTCTCCGTACCAAAAAAAAAAAGAACAAAGGAGAAATAACCAAAACCTAACTAAAAAAAAAGAAATAAAGCCCTAAACTGTAAAAAGAAAATCCTTTAATCCGCTCTGTCCGTTTTAAAAATTACTCACCAGGACGCTATATTCACGGAGATAGAGGCGGCGGTTTCTTTTGCTTCAAAGGAAGCAAAAACAGCTGGGAGGCGGAGATCAGCAGGAGCTCCGAGGGAACACTCCTTTCAGCCCCTCTAGGAATAAATCCAGAGGGGGTTCAGGGGTTCTATGGAAAAAAATCTTTTACTATTTGAAGCAACATAACAATGATGTTATTTGTTTACAGGAAACTCACATCTTACATAAGGATCAGAAATATTTAGTTAATGCTCGTCTGGGATCCCATTTTGTATCTTCTGCTCCTGGGAAAAAGGGGGGAGTTGTTATCTATGTGAAGCAAAATTTACCAACTTGTCTGGTAGAATCAGATCCCCAAGGAAGATATGTGATGATTGAACTTGGTTTATATGGTAAGAAAGTACTCATAGTGGGACTCTATGCACCAAATCAGCAACAGGAACAATTTTATAGGTTGTTACATCAAAAAATAACTTTGCTGGACTATAGATCCGTGGTACTAATGGGTGATTGGAACGGTGTCTTAGATATACAAAGGGATAAGAAAGGCTCTTCTCCTCTTTGTAAACAAGCAAAATTACCTAAAGCTTTTTTTGACATGAAAGAGGACTGGGAACTAAGGGATTATTGGCGGGAATGTAATCAAGAGGAGAGAGATTTCACCTATTTTTCAGATAGACACCAATCCTTTTCAAGAATTGACTTCTTTTTGATTACAACGGACTTATATAATAGAGTAAAGAATGTAAAGATTTTTCCTAGGTCACTGACGGATCATAGTCCAGTTTGGATGGAGCTGACTCAAGAAAAAGAGGAGAGAAGATCCTGGAGAGTGAATGAAAATCTATTCAGACAAGAAAAGAATGTTCAAAAGTTAAAGGAGTGTTTAAAAGATTATTTTGCTTTAAATATGTATAAGGGGACTTCAATGTCAATGGTATGGGATGCAGGCAAAGCATTTATGCGTGGCATCTTGATAAAAATGAATAATTGTCATAAGCGAAAGCAGACTCAGAAACGTAAAGAATTGGAAGATGAAATTAAATTAAAAGAAAAGTCTTTGATTTTAAATCCTTCTGATGAAAGTATTAAAGAATCTGTAAAGTTATTAAGGACACAATTTAATATGTTGTTAGCGGATCAAGCTGCAACCAACCTATTGTTTATGAAACAAAATACATTTTGTAATGCTAATAAGCCAGGGAGATGGTTGGCTTATCAGTTAAGAAAGAAACAGAGATAGAGAATAATAGATAAAATAAATTATCAGGGTAAATTAGTTTCTCAGAAGGAATTGATTAAGAAATCTTTTTTGGATTATTATCAAAAATTATATAAATCTACCAATGTTCAAATTTTAGATATAAATAAATACTTAAATGAGGCTAGTTTTCCCAAATTGACAGAGGATCAGAAACAGGAAATTAATGGTTTAATTACTAAGGAGGAAATTGCGTTAGCAATTCAACAATTGAAACCAGGGAAAGCACCGGGTACGGATGGGTTAACAGCTGTTTATTATAAAGCTTTAATGGAGGAGATGATTCAACCATTAGGTGATCTTTTTAATGATATTTTACAGGGTCTAGAGATTCCTCCTTCATGGCGTAGTGCTTTTATATCATTGATTCCAAAGGAGGATCAAGATCTTACTTTACCAAAGAATTATAGGCCTATATCTCTTTTAAATGTGGATTATAAGATATTTGTAAAAATTTTAGTAAATAGGCTTATGAGGGTTGTGCATCATTTTGTGCATAAAGATCAATCTGGGTTTATAACTGGAAGGTATATGAAAAATAATGTTAGACAAATTATCAATTTATTAGAATATTTAGATAAGAATAACCAAGTTCCTGCAGGGCTGATATTTTTAGATGCTGAAAAAGCTTTTGATCAACTGAATTGGCATTTTATGCTAAGAGTAATGGAAGAGATGAATTTTGGTGAAAAGATAGTACAAGCTCTTACGGTAATATATCAAAAACAAACGGCACAACTTATTGTTAATGGAGGTTTGTCAGAGGTTTTTACGATAGAGAAAGGTACTAGGCAGGGATGTCCATTATCACCGTTGTTGTTTGTTTTAACATTGGAAATATTGTTGATCAAAATCCGAGATTCGCAGGAAATTAAAGGAATAGAAGTTAATAAAAAAGAATACAAATTAAGAGCTTTTGCGGATGACTTGGTGGTTACTTTGTCGCAACCTACTCACTCTGCAGAAAAGTTATTACAACTGATTCATTATTATGGTGTGGTTTCGGGTTTTAAGATTAATGTTAATAAGACTAAAATTTTACCTAAAAATATGACTAGTCAGGAGAAGCAGACTTTGGTTAATTTGACGGGTTTTGAAATTGTTAATAAAGTAAAATATTTGGGGGTGATGTTATCTGTCTCTAATGCAAAATTATTTAAAAATAATTATGAAAGGTTGTGGGTTAGGGTACAGAAAGATTTGAAGAATTGGGAGAAGTTGCAATTATCCCTCATGGGAAGAATTGCAGTGATAAAAATGAATATTCTACCCAAGTTTCTCTTTCTGTTTCAAATGTTAACGATTTTGAAGAATGAGATTAATTTAAGTGAATGGCAGAAAGGCCTTAATAAATTCATTTGGGCAGGGAAAAAGCCAAGGGTTAAGTTTAAAATTATGCAAGACTTCCGTGAGAGGGGTGGACTCAAGGTACCGAATTTGAAATTATACTATGATGCGGTGGTTCTAACACTAATTAGTGATTGGGTAAATTTGACAAACTCTGAGATATTACATTTAGAGGGATGGGATTTACTTTTTGGGTGGCATGCCTATTTAATATTTAATAAAAAAATGGATTGGGTCTTTAAAGCTCATATTTTAAGAATTTCTTTACTTAGGACTTGGAGAAAATATTATAAAAGTGATTTTAAAGTACCATTATGGGCTATACCTTGGCATGCGATAGAAGGAATAAAAAGAGGTGCTAAAATGGATATGGTATCTTATAGACAGTTACTTAGATGGGATGGACAAAACTGGCAGTTAAAATCACGGGAAGAGTTAGCACAAGAAAATATTATTTATTCTTGGTTCCAATATAGGCAACTAGTAGATAGATGGAAGGTGGATTGTAAGGTGGGTCTTCTTAGAGAAGATGAAAATCTTATTAAGCAAGTGAAGGATCAAAGACAAACCCACATCAAGAGGATTTATGGGGTTTTAGTTGAATTGGATTGAGAAACGGAACTAATTAAAGATTGTATGATCAGATGGGCGCAGAATTTTGGTGAGCCAGTTCCATTGGACATTTGGGAAACCATTTGGGTGAGAAATGTCAAATTTACACAAGCACAGAACTTAAGGGAGAATTTTTATAAAATGTTTTATAGATGGCACCTTGATCCACAAAAAATGTCTCTTATGTACCCTGACTTACAACCTAAATGTTGGAGATGTGGTTGTATGGATGCTACCTATTATCATATTTGGTGGTCGTGTAGAGAGATAAAAGCATTTTGGATTAAGATATGGTGGAATATCCAGAGAATTTTTAGAAGGAGGGTAAAATTTACTCCGCAATTATTTTTGTTGGGTATAGTTACTGATTGTGATACAAAGGAGGTTATATTGATGTTAAATTTGATTACAGCCGCGAGGCTGTTAGTAGGACAATATTGGAAGAAGGAATCTTTGCCTACATTGCAGGAATGGTTTCTTAAAGTGTCTTATTTGGCGGAAATGGCAAAGATTTCGGCTTTTTTAAAGGAACAAACGCAAGAGAAATTTCTTGCTGTTTGGGATAAATGGATAAAATTTATACAATTTAAATTGGATATAAAAAAATATCATATAGCTTTTTCATAATTTTTATTTATTTAATGCTATTTTTTTTTCTTTTTCTTTCTTTTTTTCTATAAATATAATTTCTTAACTGTTTTTTTAATTAAGCCTATATCCTGCTTTGGCAAGCTCAGGGGGGGGAAGGGGGGATGTTTGGCTGGGGGTGGGGGGAGGGGGTTTTGTTGTGTAATGTTTAGTTGTTTTTTTTTCTTTTTGTATATGTGGTTTTTTGTTATTGTATTGTTATGTTTTTTTTTTGTAAAATTTATAAAACTTTTTAATAAAATATATATATATATATTCCTTTCCCCTTTAAAGGTTAACTCGTTGCTTCTGTCTATGGGGGAGTGGGGGTGTAATCCCCTCCCTTCACTTTTGGAGGTTTTCTTACTTTGGGGATCTTTTCCAAGGACTTAGTTACAGAGTAGAAGAGAGAAGGTCGTTACTCTTGCCAGTTCCAAGCACGCTGTTCACCATTGTTCTGGTTTGTACTCTTGGACTTTGGCTGCAAGTAGCTTGGTCTAGACACTGACGTGCAGCTAGCCTTTCTCCTGTCAGGTTGGAGGGCTTCTCTTGATCGAATGGAATGTTCCATGATCATCAGGGCACCCCTCTTTCTTTGTTGCCTCTCCGGGGTGACTTCAGACCCATTTAGGGTCCCCTGGCAGGGCAAAATCAGCCATGGGATGCGGAGCTCCATGATCCCGCAGCTGTGCACTACGGCGCAAAAACCAAAAGTCTCTGATTGGATTGTTTTCTATTGCTAGGGCTTGCATTTTATTAAATTCCAGGATGATGTAATCACTTTCACTCAAAGTTCCGGCAACTTCAACTCCCTCTATCACTTCTTCTAGTAAGTAAGAATTAAGTCCAGTGGAGGTGACAGCATTCCAGCTGAACTATTCAAAATCTTAAAAGACAATGCTACACTCAATTTGCCAGCAAATCTGGAAAACTCAACAGTGGCCACAGGATTGGAAAAGGTCAGTTTACATTCCAATTCCAAAGAAAGGTAATGCCAAAGAATGTTCAAACTAACGCACCATTGCACTCATTTCACATGCTAGTAAAGTTATGCTTAAAATCCTACAAGCTAGACTCCAGCAGTATGTGGACCAAGAACTACTAGAAGTACAGGCAGGATTTCGAAGAGGCAGAGGAACTAGAGATCAAATTGCCAATGTATGCTAGATCACGGAGAAAGTAAAGGGGTTCCAGAAAAACATCTACTCCTGCTTCATTGACTATGCTAAAGCCTTTGATTGTGTGGATCATAACAAATTGTGGCGAGTTCTTAAAGAGATGGGAGCACCAGACCATCTTATTTGTCTCTTAAGAAACCTATATGCGGGTCAAGAAGCAACAGTGAGACCTGGACACGGAACCACTGATTGGTTCAAAATTGGGAAAGGAATCCGGCAAGGCTGTATTCTGTTGCCTTGCCTATTTAACTTATATGCAGAGCACATCATGAGAAAGGCAGGGCTAGATGAATCAAAAGTTGGAATTAAGATTGCCGGGAGAAATATCAACAACCTAAGCTATGCAGATGATACTACTGTAATGGCAGAAAGTGAAGAGGAACTAAAGAGCCTCTTGATGCGGATGAAGGAGAGTGCAAAAGTTGGCTTGAAACTCAACATTAAGAAAATCAAAATCATGGCATCCAGCCCTCTCAATTCCTGGCAAATAGATGGGGAAGAAATGAAGGTAGCAACAGATTTTACTTTCCTGGGCTCCAAGATCACCTCAGATGGGGACTGCAGCCAAGAAATTAAAAGACGCTTGCTCCTGGGGAGGAAAGCTGTGGCAAATCTAGACAGCATACTAAAAAGCAGAGACATCACCCTGCCAACAAAAGAATAGCATTCTCCTCAAATAGAGTGTGACTTATTTCCCAGTTAGCGCTCACAAGTTCGCGACGAACGCCTTACATCTTATCTTTTTACTCTTTGTGACCGTTTCCTTTTGCATCAAAGGAACTCCGAGAAAAGATCCCCCCCCCCCAGCATTCGGCATGGAATGCTCGAAATCAGCGCGGTGTCACAGTACCACACTCACACTTCAAAACGGGAAATAAAATGGAGGCAGAAAAGAGGGCGGAGGGAAAATGAGAGACGCGCTCTCTTAACCCTCTAACGTGCGAAGTTTAGTTAACGCCTCTTCTCTCCGCTCTGATTGGAGGAGAAAGCTATCTCCGGATCACGTGGGCGAGCGATCTCACTTTCTCCTTTGTACCACCCCTCCCCCTACGCTGCAGTTAGAGCTGAACCAAGTCGTCGGTGTCGCCGCTTTTGCGCGGGAACCGAGCGCTCGAACGGCTGATCGACGAAACGCTTCGCGTGGAGATACTACCGGTCACCCTCGATGGGCCCTGCCCGGTCGGTAAGTAGAAGACAGCGTAGCGTAGGAAGGCAGCGCTAAATCCCATGATTCCCTCAGGTGAATAGATTGGTCAGACCGGGCGTGAAACACGCGTGTAAATAGGATGGCATAGTGGATAGATGGATGGATCTGCGGCTCGCGGAGAACTGCCTACCCCTCTGGCTCGCCACTCGCGCGCCCGCTCCATTGTGTGGAGGCAACAAAATGGCGGCGGATGGGTCAGGAGGCATGGGGTGGTGAGCGAGCGGGGGAGAACAGTAATGGCGCGTGAGTGACTTAACGGGAAGCGGGTAATACTTGAAACTGGGCGCCCTTATCTGGTCTTCCAAAACTTGTATCGGTGTTGGAGTGGCATCTCATAATGACGCCTTTGCTCCTCCTGGTTACCGCAGCTTACACACACACACACGCGGACATCTTTTTTCGGAGTGCTGCTTCTGCCCTCGAGTTCCTCTTGAAGGCAAAGAGGGTTTAGGGTTGGCTTAGGTATCTAGAAAGAGTGGAACGCTTTCCAGATATCTGATACCTTAATCGACCCTTCGATTTCGTATGATTGCTCTTCTAGGGCTTGTTGCTTCTCTCTTTCCCCGGAAGCCTTTGCCTTTGGGGAGTACGCGATATTTTCTCAAGTCCGTATCCCCTAAAGTTCCCCTGTGTATGTGCGCGCCCTTTGCAGGGCTTCTTGTGGGAAGCCACCTTTAAAGACCTGAGGTTCCAAACTCTTGGTGAAAAATTGCGGCATTAAATTGTTCCCTCTTCCCTTGAGGACACGTCGTCTAGGCCCTGACGGATGTATATAGGCAGGCAGGAATAAACTTTTCAGATGGGAAGGTTTTGCTAGTAACCCCAACTCCCTCGTGGAGCAACAGCAGAGCTGGAATTACCTCTTGCATAATGTTTGCATATAATTATCAATCAAATGATCAGGCAGATTGTTTCGGGATTATTAATGTAGTGTGAGATTCTGGTATTTTCTCAAGCTGCTTTTGACCAGATCTCTGTTTATAAATAGGATTTGTTAGGGTATCAAAAGTTGAGACTTAACCGAGGAAATAGTGGTGATGTTTGAACTTCATAAATTCAGAGTGTTTTGTTGGAGTACCTATATATAGAATTGTGCGGTTGAAATTCATCTATTGTTTGGGGGGTGCAATCTTTATGATTAGTAAACTCCGTATTTTAAATGGTTCCAATGTGCTACTTGTCAAGAGTTCTTTCTGTTAGAAACCACTGAGGTTGATGTACATTACGTGCAGTCATATCTTCACAGGAATATGAATGTTTGATTTTCTACCAAATTATTGCAAACCTTCTTGTTCAATGAACTTGGTGTTTTTTTAAAAATTCATTTCAGAGTACCTGAACACAGTACTAGTACAGCTTAGAAGAAAGATTTTCTTTGGAGAAAAAATCATCAAGGATCTGAAGCAAAATGGTAAGAATTTGTCATTCAGAAATGAGATGAAATGCCATGTATTTTTGTTTTACTTTATGTTTTAAATTTCAGCGGCCAATGCGCATTTTTGTGAATGATGACCGCCATGTCATGGCAAAGCATTCTGCAGTTTATCCAACTCAAGAAGAACTGACAGCAGTTCAAAACATGGTCTCTCACACTGAACGTGCTCTCAAAGCTGTTTCTGACTGGATTAATGAGCAGGAGAAAGGTAATAATGAGCAGCCAGAACCTGATACCATGGAAACTGTAGCTGAAGAAGAGAACAAAGAAGGAAGGTATGTAACTTTATTCATAACTTGCTCTTACAGAGGCTGACAAGTTTCTGAAAAGAATTTTCTGCTATTTGAGATGCCAATGGCCATTTGCAGTTTACATTAATTTTTTTAAATAGTAATTTTATTAAAATTACAATTAAAAAGATAAGAACTAATAAAATTAAGAGAATAAAATGTAAAAGTAGTGCAGAAAAGAAGGGAAAAAATAAATATAAAAAGGCAATCAGTCCTAGAGGGGATCAACCCTGACTGCTCTTTAGAAGGCCAGATCCTGAAGTTGAAACTCAAGTACTCTGGCAACCTAATGAGAAGGAAGGACTCACTGGAGTAGAGCCTAATGCTGGGAAAGATTGAGGGCAATAGAAGAATGGGACGACAGAGAATGAGGTGGCTGGATGAGTCACTGAAGCAGTAGGTGTGAGCTTAAATGGACTCCAGAAGATGGTAGAGGACAGGAAGACCTGGAGGAACATTGTCCATGGAGTCACGATGGGTTGGACACAACTTCGCAACTAACAACAACAACAGATAAAAAGTTGACTTTGTCTTCCATTAACTATAAACAATTTTAACTGATTATTAACTTCACTTAAAATATGAATGATTTCTTTCCGGATTTCATCTCACATCTATAAACAATTTTTAAAACCTTGTCATTCAGTCCTAGTTTAGCAATTTTAGTCTTTAATGACTCAAATAATGTCCCACAACTAGATTTCTTCTCATTTTTTTCTTTGTCCTTTCTCGCAAAATTCTTCCAAGCTTTAAGAAGCCTCTTATAAAGTTACTCATTTGCTTCATTAAGACATCAGTTAGTTTCATTTGTATATATGAATATGCAATGCATCTACTTCCATATTCCCATAGCACATCATTTTTAGATCCACTTTCAAATCAGTTTTACCTGGTAAATTTTGTTCCTCTCCCATATCTTTAATGGCAGACACTCTTAAAATTAAAATCTCTTGTTCATAAATATCCTTCAATATATCCAATGTTACTTTGTTCTATTTTGTGTTTGGAAATCAAATTTGAGTGCTCATCTTGTTTAATGTATTCAGTACCTATGCACTTGACTTTATTTTTCTTATCACTTAACTGCATTTTATTGATACTTCTGAATCTTGAGTCTTTTTCAAAGTGTTAGCAATTCCCCCCAACTTGGTGTCATCTGCAAATTAAACGAGTTCCCATTCTTTCTCCTGGTCTAGATTGGGGTCCCCAACCCCTGGGCCGCAGATCAGTACCAATCCATGGCCGGTCAAGAACCAAACTACACAAGTGGCAGGCAAGCGAAGCTTTATCTGCACATGCACAGGATCTAGCTTGCATGCAAAATCACCCCTCCCCCCGGTCTATGGAAAAAACGTATTCCATGAAACAGATCCCTGATGCCAGGAAGATTGGGGACTATTAGTCTAGATGATTTATGAAATTGTTGAGGATTACTGGGTCTAAGAAAGAATCTTGTGATATGATTACCTCCATGTAGATGTAATTTCATTAAGGATTATATGCTGGGTGTGGTTGGTCATCCAATTCTGAATCCCATCTGGTGGTGGTACTGTCTATCCCAAATTTTTCTAACTTAGCAAGAAGTAGATTGTGGTCTACTTTGTTAAATACCTTACTGAAGTCCAAGTATACTACATCCACAGCATTTTGTAGATCCACTAATTTAGTTATTTTATCAGGATATAAGATCTGATCTGCTTTTAACAAACATGCTGGCTTCTAGTAATCACCTTGTTCATTTCACAAATCCTTCATTTGATAATCTTTTCCAGGATTTCCCCAGGTATTAATTTCAAGGTGATTGGCCTATAATTTCCTGGATTCATTTCTCCCCTTTTTGTAGATTGGTACCGTATCAGCTCTCAGTCTAATACATACAACTCCCATTTTGATAGCTAGTTTATTATAATTTATAAGCTGTTTTTTTTTTAATTTTGGCAAACTCCTTAGCTTTATGTAATAAATAGGATAGGGAGAATGAATTATTTTAATTGATGACTTAGAGAAATCCAGACATCTTTCTATCATGTTGTAACTGCAGGTAGTCCTTTCTTAATGACCATTTGTTCAGCGACTATTCAAAGTTATGACACTGAATGAATTGTCCTTGAAGTTGTAGTCATTGCAAGTCCTTGTCACATGATCAAAATTTGGGTGTTTGGCAGCTCACCTGCATTTACTTTTTTAAAATATGATTTTTAATTAAACATTTTCATCATATCTAATAATATTTTCCAGGTCTAAAATCTAATAAACATTTCCTTACTGGTTTATTATTTGTATTCTTTTTAATTTTTAAAACTACAAGTTTTTTTAGTGTATCTAGTAAAACATCCTTTTCCAAATGGTTCTTTTGGCCTGTCATTTTTGGTTCCACTTTTGGTACTTACCATGTCAGATAGTCATTCTTTCATTAACATCTGGACATAATCTGTACATAGAAGTAGACATAATTACTGATAGTGTTAATATTATATTATTAACCTCTGGCTCTATTCTTAAAATATCTCTCTTAATTTTTAAAATGTTACATAATACATACAAAATTTTGTGCCATTTTATGTCGAATAGTAACTGACCACGCTTTTATTCTTTTTTTTCTGCTTTAAAATCTTTAGTATCCACTAAAATCCAGTTTCTAAAATTATCACCTATCATCTTAGGACTCACAGTAACCAGATAATAAATCTGTTTCCTAAGAGAAGCTTAACTTTTATAGTTAATTCCAAAATCTTAGTGTAAAAGTCAATATTCCAAATTCATCTGGACCCTTTATTTATAAATTTCTTGGATCAAAATCTTATTTAGCTTTTAGCTGTTTATTTCAATTTTTTTAAATTCTTAAGCTTGTAATTATTATTGTTTAATTCAGAATTGTTTGCACTCCTCCAGTGAAGACTTTTTAAACTTATTTCTTTATTCAATTTCTATAGCCTTATTGTCCTGAAGGGCTTTAATAGCTTTAAAATGGTTAGTAAGCAATTTCTAAAAGGTTATTGGAAAGTGGGGTTTGCAAATTTAGTGTCCTTTAAAATGTTCTGATAGGGTTGTGAGCTAGATGATTGATCACTTCATGTCCTAACATTCAAACATGCAAAACCTGTCTTGCAATTTCCTCATGAGTAGCCATCAGAGCACATGTGGGCGATCTTCCATCTTCCTTATGTGGAGACGTTCTTTGGTTATTGCCATGGTCTTTGGTTCAACTTTCATAGAGCCCTTTTTAGTTCACTGTACCTTCCCTAGAAATCCAGAATTGTACTTAATGATCACAGGGACACTTCAGCTCCTCTCACCTGCCTGTCTCTCCCCATTTCTGCCCTTTTGGGTATCCGGGGCTCTGCTTGGCGTGCTCCGCTTGGCCTGCTGGCCCTGCCAACCCCAGCTGACCTTTGCCATCTTTTGCTGCTGACCATTTGCATCTGGCCTGGACCTTTGTGCTGCTGACTGTTCTTCCTGAGTCCATGTGTAGCCTTGTTCAAATTGCATATGGCTTTTTCATAAGATTTTGAAGCCTTCCAAAGCTTTGCGAGAAAGCAACACATGGCCTTGGAAGAAGATCTGGGTTGGATAGCAGCTACTTTGCTCAGGGGTCATGCTGGTGCACCTCTTCAACAATGGAAAGGAAGAGGTCAGCTGGGAGCACCATGGCCAGTAGAGCCCAGATTTGGCAAATGCAGGGGAGTGCAGGGTGGCTAAAAGGTTGTAGATGAGTAGATGGGGAGAATTTAAAAGGGAAGCAGTCCCTTATTTTACCAGAGTTGGGGGAAGCTCGGAGGGACCAAGCCAGGAATGGCTTGTGTGGGTCTTTGTCCAATGGCTGGTCATCATTGATAAATTACATTTATTTATTTATATCCCTTCATTATTTGTATAAGTAACTCAAAGTGATGAACATACTTAATCATCCTCCTATGTCCCCACAACATCAACCTTGTGAGATAGGTGACTGACTCAAAGTCATCCAGCTGGCTTTCATGACTAAGATGAGATTAGATTAGAACACACAGTCTTCTGGTTTCTAGCCTGGTGCCTTATCACTAGACCAAATAGGCCGTATATCAGTGGGAATTGCCAGAATTGCTGTGATGCAGTCATATGATGTAACACTTCAAATTGCATTGCATAGCAACAGAAATTCTGGTCCCAATTACCGTTAACTGAAGACTAGCAATAATATGGCTTTAGGTAAATCATCTTTTCTCTCAGCTTTTTACTTGATCTCCAGATGTGACAAAATGCTTGGCGTGCATTTTGCAATGGAAGTGAATCATTTAGTACAGGGGTGTCAAACTGCCGGCCTGCAGGCTGGATGCGTCATGCCGAGACTGTGCCCACCCCATTGCTGGCAATGGAAAAAAATGTTATGGTACATCGCGTGACATTGCAAGTTTGACACCCCTGATTTAGTACATGCAGTATCACAAAAGCATATCCCTTTAATCTCAGCCAACATGCCTCTTAAAACAAATGTGAGCAAAGAGAATTTTGAACTTTTGCAAGTGGAATATATTTGCTAATCTGTTTCTATGACTGACCACTATCCCTTTTGCTTTGATGATACCCAGAAATCACACTGATTACTTGAGTGAGAAATATGTAATTTCTGACTTTCAGCATAACAAACCATGGATATGCTATTTGGGGGGGGGGCATTCAGTAGATTGCACATGCACTGCCCTCCCCCTATTTGACATAACCCGTATTTAATAGCATAATAACTTTTTATGCAGCTTTTTATGGTTTTGGATTAAAGGAATGTATTAATTCTCCATTACATTTTGCTTAATGGACTAGTTTGTTTCTTAACATTTCAAGAAAAAAACAAGCTAAGCATTTCAGGAACTGTCCCATCCATTGGCAGCTGCAATCTTTAGGGGACTGAAAAATGAAATACTGAAACCCAAGGTTACACCCCATCAATACAGAAATGTTTGCCGCTATTCAGATAGATAAATAAGATTTCCCAACTTTGATCCCTAACATCACACAACAGTGGCATTGCCTCAGCTGTACAAAACAACATGGGAAAGTAGTGTGGCTCTTGATGACAAAAAAAAATAACTATCCCTGTGCTAATATGTCAACACAATTGCTATAGCCTTTAGTAAATGTTGAAACTTGACAGAGCACCAACTTTCTGGAAAGTTAAAATAAATGTATTTATACGCATAAACTAAATTTTACTAGTTGGGCAGGAAATCCTGTCTGTTATTCCAGAGAGATCTAATGTTGGAACCTCTAATATGACCAAAGGCCTGCTGGTGCAAGTTCTGGCAAAGCAGAAGGTGGGTGTTCAGTTTATTTAAATGTTTGTATCACATGCTATTGTGGTTTCTATCCAACGCGATCCAGTTCAGTGAGGAGAAAAGTAAGGTCCTACACTTAGGCAGGAAAAACCAAATGCATAGGTAGTACATGGCTCAACAGTACTTACAGAGAGGGATCTAGATGTCCTAGACACTTAAGTATGAACCAACAGTGTGCTGCAACTCTCAAAAAAGATAATACAGTCCTAGGTTGCATGAAAAGAGGGATAGTTTCAAGATCACTTCAAGTGATAGTAACACTTTATACCATAGTGGTAAGGCCACACTTAGAATACTGCATCCAGTTCTGGTCACCATCATAGAAAAAAGATGTTGAGATCCTGGAAAATGTACAGAAAAGAGCAACAATGATGATAAAAGGTCTGGAGGAAAATTGTATGATGAACAATTGAGGGAGCTAGGTATGTCTAGCCCAGGGGTAGG
The DNA here is from genome assembly GCF_016545835.1 of Crotalus tigris. Taxonomy (NCBI): domain Eukaryota; kingdom Metazoa; phylum Chordata; class Lepidosauria; order Squamata; family Viperidae; genus Crotalus; species Crotalus tigris. The sequence continues at coordinate 707,290 of NW_024097681.1, forward strand.
CAACCTTGGCTCTTTTATGACTTGTGGAATTCTGGGAGTTGAAGTCCATGAGTCATAAAAGAGCCAAGGTTGAGGGGCTGTCACGAAGAGGGGATTGACATCCTGGGACACCAAAGGGCAGGACAAGAAGTAATGAAGCTTGTCAAAGAGAGATCCAGCCTAGATGTAAGGAGATATTTTATGACAGAGCAATTAAATAATCTTGCTTCCTGCGTTGTGGATGCTCAACCACTGGAAGTTTTTGGGAATAGACTAGACAACCGGAATTATATACGGTTCTTGCCTTTAGCAGAAAGTTGGACTAGAAAGACCTCCAAAGTCCCTTCCAGCCCTATGATTCTGATTCATGATGGGTTGCAATATTAAGAAAATTATGTACCTCTGAGGCTGACATTAAAATTTCCCTAGATAGAGGTATATCTAAAGATGGTGTTGCTGAGAAACTCTGCTAACATACTTAGTGATCAAAGGGAAATTGCTTTTGGTTTCCTCTTCGAAGTTAGAGAAAAAGAGCTAAACAAATTCAACAGGGTATGTAAATACTGTATCATGTTTAGATGTTTAACTTTGGAGAAGGAAATCTTGTGATTATTAACACTCCATTTGAAATCATGGATCTCTATTGCAGCATGTAATACTATGTTTTTTTAAAATGGACATTTCTTTATTCAAAAAGCACTGAACAAATACAACTTATACTAGGGATAAAGCTACAGTCAAGGGTGCCTGATCATAGCTTCCAGACATTTGGGAAAATATTTTGCAATTTGAAATTGTTGGCCTAGTAAAATAGATGGTTTATTGGTATAATTTAATAAATATTGGTGCTGAAAATGTTACATGATTATTCTACTTGAACATTATTGAACAGAACAGTATTAGCATTGCATAAAGCTTCAGTTGTATACACATATATATATACATACACACACCATACACATATATATATACATACACACACACATATACACACATACATACATATATATATCTCTTTATAGTGAGCAGAAGACTACAGAGCACTTGACTAGGACACTTCGTGGAGTGATGCGTGTTGGTCTTGTAGCAAAAGGCCTCTTGCTGAAGGGAGACTTGGATCTTGAGCTGGTTCTGTTATGTAAAGAGAAACCCACTATTGGTCTTTTGGAAAAAGTAGCCGACAATCTCAGCACACAGCTTGCTGTGAGTATAAAAATAGGTTAATGTGTAGTATCCTAATATTTATATAATGTTTTTTTATAATATATACTATTTATTTATAATATGTATATAATGAACTGTTGGTTCTATGTTACTGGACTAACTTTGGAGTTTGGTATTCCATCAAGCTTGCAGTATTCCTGCTGTTCATAATCTAGAACCTCTTTAAGGCGTTGTGATATTCATACAGCTGTTTAGAATACTCCTAGTAGTGTCTGTAATATCTTCATAATTAAAACTTTCTAGGTGTTTATTTACCACCTGCTTTTTAAATACACTGTTTTAAGAAATTGTCTGCTTGTGTTCTCTCCTACAGATTTGATTCCATCATAGATAGATAGATAGATAGATAGATACAGAGATAGATAGATAGATAGAGAGAGAGATACAGAGATAGAGATATATTTGCTTCTTAAATATTTGAATGTTTAAATCAGATCATTCAAGTTACTCAGACCAATTGGGGATTTCAGTGTCTGTATAAATAACCCTGTTAACATTATTTTAGAACAATACTTACTGCACAATAGTTTTAGATTGCTTTGGAAATATTCTTTCATAGTTCTCAATAACGGTTGATTTATAAATATAATGTAAATCAGCAGTAGTAACAGTTTTTCCAAGTACCTCCTTCAGTATTCATTCCACATCTGGAAGATACTTAAAAAAGAGGAGAAAAGGTTTTAGTTAGCTTTTCAATGTTGGCCTGTCCTCAGAACCAACAGGTTTCTTTCCCCCCCCTCCCCCCCAGGGGGAAGAGACTTTTCTTACTAAGATAGTAAAGTCACAAAGAGTATACTACTTTAAAGATTTGGTTGCTGGTATAGAAGGTGAACATCCCTGAGGTACAATTGATTTTAAATTACTATTGATTGTATTAATTATTCTGAAAGGACTGCTTTTGCCCCTGAACTCTAAAGTGAATATTTGGAAGAGACAAAAAGCTAAGAATATAAAGTATTTTCTTGTGTTTCAGGCTATTACTGAAGACAAATATGAAATTATTCAATCTGTCAGTGATGCTGCAATTACAATTAAGAATACAAAAGAACCTCCACTGACACTTACTATTCACTTGACATCTCCTGTTGTCAGAGAAGAAATGGAAAAAATGTTAGCTGGAGGTATGGAAGACTGAAAATTGCTAGCAGCCCCAGAATGAGTTTCCAGACTGACTTTGCTAATTATTATGGTGTACAGTTTCTTGATTAGGCAGAGTAATTTCATGCAAGTCAATTTTGTATCACAATGTTATACAGTTTCTTGATTATGGGTCATCTGACACAGATTTCTAGAATTTGAGTGATTTTTTTCAAATAAAATGCTTTTTTAAACACTTAGGCCGTTTGGTCTGGCCTAAGCTTTTTTACAAGTGTGTTACTTCATCACTTGTGCATAAAACTGTTTCTTTATTGAATGTGAATGTTGATTTTAATGATACATGTGCAAACCCAAATCTCTTAACATACTGACATTTTAGTTTTTAAAACTTTTGCATGTTCATGAAATTCAGTGTATTACATAAAGCAGTTTGTGTTGCAGCAAAAATGATTATCTTTCTATGTTTTTCTCCTTAATTTTGGCATATTCAATTGAATTTTAAAATACAATGCAGAGTTTTGGATAAAGTTACTGTATTTTTTGTTTTATTTAGATGGGGCCTAATTCACATGTCTGTATAATTATAACCATACAATTGCAGCTGAGTTACAGAAAGCAGTTCACATTTAGTATTTGATACTACAATATGTCTAGCATATTATTTGCTTGCTATTCTCATGCATGACTTTCACACAATTTAATTGCTGGATCATATGAGGTGGAATTCATACTGACATTTTGATGTGAATTTTAACAGTGAACTTTTCAATAGCCAGAAGAACCATGCATACAATAAGCTAAAACATTGAAATCTTTGAATTTGCTTTATTTAAAACACGCAGGCTTTTTCCCTTTCTTCAGTTTTGCTGCAGCACAGACCTGTTATTTGTTCCCTAATTGTTTTATGGTTTGATATCTGACACATCTACCAAGCCTTCTAGTTTGTCGATTTTAGGGACGCTGGACCTTTGACCAACAGGACGCACTCTGTCATGGGCTGGGGCCAGGGCAGTCAAGCCTTGTGGGCGGAGGGGGTTCCTTGTAGAAAGGTTCTTAGTTATGTACTACTATTAGATTTAGAGTGGGAATCTAATTTTAACCTTCCATTTTGTTGGTTATTCTAGTTCTATAGCCTGGTTGCAATAGTCTAAAAGCTATCCGTTTCTGTAAGGTTTCTTTCCCTGTATAAAAATGAGTTAATGCCTCACATTGTTCTCCTTACTTAGTTGTCACTTCATAAGGATGAAAAAAAATCTATTGAGGCTATACTTTCAGGTACAGGGCTTTAGATCAGAGTTCTGGGAGCCTCAGCTGCCCTTTAGAAAACTGCCTCATCCCCTCTCCACCCGACAGAACCCCCTTGGTCAAACTGTACCTTGTCTTCTTATTCCACCCACGAATAGAAACGCTATCAGTCAACGACTCACCGGACGTTCTGGACAGGCAGAAATGCCTTGCTGCCTTGGCGTCACTCCGACACGCCAAGTGGTTTCAGGTTTGCATTTTGTTCTTATATTTGTCTTTAAGTAGAAAACTTGTAAGTTATAATTGCCTAACTTCGTTAAAATGTTTTAAAGTGATTGTAGATGTGCAGAACTTAGCATCTGTTAAATGTACAGTTGCTAAAGAAGCACGATGAATTTAGTTTTTCAGAGAAATGGCATAGTTCCTAGTTGCTGCTTTGTGCTAAGAGTAAGTTTTCATACACAGTAACAAAAATTTATAGAAATAAAAAGCTATGGAAATGTATACATAGTTTACCCTTGACAAAGTAGCACTACAAAAATGTATATTTTGTCTCAGATTGATTTTCACGTTCATTACTGACCCCTTCTTGCTATTAATTTGTTTTAGGCCAGGGCAAATGGCTTGAAATCATGTGTCATAGTCATCAGAGTGCTGAGAGATCTCTGTACCCGTGTTCCTACTTGGGCTCCACTTAGAGGATGGGTAATCTAATAAATTAAATTTCCATTACTGTTTACAAATGTGTAATGATAAAAATGTTCTGTACATAATGGCAGACTGTTCTAATTTTTTAAATAACAAAAGAATACCTGTAAAGTTAGGCAATCTTAAAATGTCCCCGTTTTTTCAGAGATCTTTAGTGAGACATTGACTGAATGTGGTCTCTGTCAAGAAGTTCTTATGCAGTGCAAAATTCTGTAGATAATGGAGGTTGGGAATTTTTTTCTAGATTTTATCTTCAGTGTTCAGAAATACGTCGCTTAACTTAACCAGTCTCAAATATTGAACCTGTCCATTAAGGTTCTAGTAAGTGGATAAGTTCTAAACCTGAAGTGCTATTTTTTTAGAAGTGAACAGTCAATAATAAACTATAGTAGAATGTTTTTGATTTCTTAATAAAAGTGTTGAATGTCTGTTATATTACTGTGCTTCTATCTAATGCTGTACATAATGAGGGTGAATGCTGTTAGACATTTTCCCTCTTCCATTTACATATGCATTGCTTACCTACAGGCAAGGTGGTCTGTTGCTGCCAAATATATTCACAAATAATAAATTAAATCCTAATCTTGTTTGCAACAAAATGAGTTTGATTTGAAGATCATGGGCTCATGGTTCACCACAATGCTGACTGTCAAATTGTTTTTGCTATTTTCTTTAAGTTATAAAGAGATTGAATAAAACTTACATACCCAGATGTGATGGGCAAAGCGGTCCAAATGTTAATAGTAAATTCTGCAACAGTTTGCAATTCTCAGCTTCTACTTGACAAATGTCTCAACTTTTATTCTGGTAACATTTAGGCTTTTATAAAAGTAACTTTGCCATTATGGGAAGACTAAATTATTTTGGATACTTATGAACAGAAATTAAACAATGTTAGATATTGCATTCATACTTTCCTATCTGAATATTATGTCAAAAGAACTTATTTGGAAGTAGAAATATTATTGACATACATTTTGCATATCTGACATCTTGTTTCTTTCCTAATCTATAATCAGCAAACATCTTAAGGGTGCTTAAATAGCAATGCTAATTTAAGAGAAGATCCTGATAGAATTATTCTATTTCTATCTGCAATCAGATGTTTTTCTGTACTTCTAAGTATAAAAATAAAAACAAAACATTGCCATAGAAAAGCAGCACCATTTAGCCTCAAGCCTTTTGGAAATGTGGGATTATAGGATGTTTCTCCCTACCTATTCTTAACTCTTAACTGATAATGTTTGGATCAGACAGTTCTGTAGGTATCTGCATGATAAGCCATATTCACATGACAAGCCATGGATCAGTACCAGCACCTTAAATTGCATCTAGAATTTAATCAGTACAAGTGCAGGGCCTGTAAAGTTCTGTTAAATGTCCTCTAAGGTGAGCACTAGCAAACACATTTTTTAAGTCCCTGCAGTTTTCTTGGAAAGGGTTTTCAGAAGTGGTTTGCCATTGTCTCCTTCCTAGAGTTGAGAAAAAGTAACTGGACCAAGGCCACTTTGTTCCTAAGGTGGGACTAGAAGTCCCCCAGTTTCTACTCTGATGCTTTAACCATCACATTAAACTGGCTCTAGCAAGCACATAGACCACCACATTTTTGAACTGTTGCTGTTTCCAAGTAGACATTAAGGGCAGCCCTTAAAGAATAATAGTCAAGGCAATGGTGATGATGGCATGAGTTACTATAGCCAAGTCCCCTTGCCAAAGGTACAGCCACAGTTATTATGTCAACTGAAGTTAGGCATAGGCCCCTCCATCAACCCTCAGTTTCCATGGATTGATGAAGTAAGAGCTGTCAGTCCAGAAGAACCCCTGAAAAACAAATCTTAACTTTCTTCCTTTCTAATTTAAGCCTAATTGTGGAAAATCTGAAACTTTTTTGACTTAATGTGAAATAAAAAAATGAATATATTAATTCAGTATCATTTTTTTGTTCTAAATGGCACTTGTTCTTATCCCAGACTTCCAAAATTAGCAGAGAAGAAAATAGCATTTTATAGTAGAGAAAAAAATCTGAGTAAGATTCATTTCCTAACTTTAGATTAGAAGTAGTCCTTGTTTAAGTAACCACAATTAGTACTGACAACTTGGTCATTATGCAGAGTAATTGCTAAATAATATCGCACTTGTGCTTATAAACTTAAGCTTTCCTTTGCTTTACAGACCTTAATATGAAATAAATAAATAAATGCAAGGACAGATTGCGAAGTTTTTCATAACTGTTGTAATTTCAAACCATAGCTAAACAAGACAACTGCTGAACGAGGACTGCCTGTATATTTTGTAACTGCCTATCATGGATAACAGAAAACTATGGTCAGAAAGATCTGTGTTTGTATTATAGATTTTGACAATTGTTCTATTTTCATTGTTTTGGAAATTTCTTTTCAGCCTCTAGAGCTGCTTTGTGAGAAATCAATTGGAACAGCCAATCGGCCCATGGGAGCTGGTGAGGCACTGAGAAGAGTTCTTGAATGCCTTGCATCTGGAATAGTTATGCCAGGTTAGATGGTCCTTGGCTGTTGAGAATTTCAATGGATATTTGTTCTCTTAACTAGTACAAGTTAGATTTCATCTATTTCATTTAAGAGTCTATATTTAGGATATAATGATATATTGAGTAGATGTTCTTTGGACCCATTATTCCGATTCCATTTTGGAGCATTTTTATACTTTAGCAAGCTTGCCACATTATTGGGATTAATGGTCTGCAATTTAGAGTAGATCAGATTATCATCCATTGAGTCAACTTCAGTTGGATTACTTACATTATTGAGTGTTAGGTGATATTAAGGGAATATTCAAGTTTACATAGAGATCCTAGGATAATTCTCTGCATATCTTCCTTGTTTCCTGCCTTCAGATGGTTCTGGTATTTATGATCCTTGTGAAAAAGAAGCCACTGATGCTATTGGGCATCTAGACAGACAACAAAGGGAAGATATCACACAGAGTGCTCAGGTATAGTTTTGATTACAGATGTTACAAAACCGCAATGAGTTCTTAATGGTAGCTAGTAACCTCCATGAGGCTGACTTTTATTAGAAAAGGGTCCCATTTCACTAATATAGGAGGCTTTTATTGATTGCCAGAAATAAGGTATCAGGTTTTTAACACTTTTCTTGATTACTTAACTATGATTTTTTTAGAAGATGTTTATGTGAAATACTGGGACTGGGTGTTGTTTTAATAGATGTTGGGAGCAGAGTGACTTTTCAATAACTTCCATTATTTCTTTCTAGCATGCTCTAAGGCTAGCTGCTTTTGGACAGCTTCACAAAGTCTTGGGAATGGATCCACTGCCATCAAAGATGCCCAAGAAACCAAAAAATGAAAATCCAGTTGACTATACTGGTAAGTTTTGAAACTTGTGAACTTTATTTCTCAGAGATTTATTGGCCAGTGTATTGAAATTTTGAATTCTTTATCTTACCAGTCCAGATCCCCCCTAGCACAACATATGCCATCACTCCTTTAAAACGTCCCATGGAAGAAGATGGAGATGAGAAATCTCCAAGCAAAAAGAAAAAGAAGATTCAGAAAAAAGGTATTGAGTTGACAAGAGGTAGGTTTGCTTAGTTTTTAGGTGTTCACTAAGATAGTTATTTTGGTTACAGTGTTATATGTAACTAGATGAATAGGAGAAAGTTCTCAGAAATGACGGGCTTTATGCTTTTGCTTGATAGCAATAAAGACTGCATTTAGCAGTTGGCAGTATTAATGCATAGGCTCATATGAAGATGTTATCTAAAAATAATTTCTTTTCTTCAGAGGAAAAGTCAGATCCTCCACAAGCTATGAATGCTCTTATGAAGCTGAATCAGCTAAAACCTGGACTTCAATATAAGCTAGTATCTCAGACAGGTCCCGTTCATGCTCCTATATTTACTATGTCTGTGGAAGTTGATGGCATCACTTATGAAGCTTCAGGACCTTCCAAAAAAACAGCCAAGTTGCATGTAGCAGTAAAGGTAAAGAATAATTGTAATAAGTGCCTTTGCTTTTAAACATAGCTTAATTTATTCTCAGAAAATGAATTGGTGTCTACTTATTTGATTCTTAGCCAGCTTTATTTTAGGCAACTCAAGGATGCACACATACTTTATATTTCTCCTGTTCCCCTGTTTTCTTTGGATTGGTCCATATCACCCAGCCAACTTTTATATCTAAGGGAGGATTAGTAGTCTCCTAGTTGTAGCCCAGCACCTTAGCCACTAGACCATCCTGGCTCTCGAATTTCATAAATTAAAAATGTGTTTTGTATGTGTCTCTGTGTAGCCAGTATATGTTTGTGTTTATTATGATTTGGCATTAGCTGAATTAACAAACTGTGTTTCCAACTTGGGTCTTGCCTATTGTTGGGCGGCAGTTTTGTAAAAGGAGCCTATTTAGAATCCCTATAACATTTGCTATTAAATTGAATTAATTTTATTGGAAGTGATTATAGATAGTACTCGACTTACAACAGTTCGTTTAGTGACTGTTTGAAGGTACAATGTCACTGACAACAGTGGTTTATGACTATTTTTCACAGTACCGTTGCAACATCCCCTAGGTCACGTGATCCAAATTCAGATGCTTGGCAATTGACTCATTTATGATGATTGCGACCTGACAAGCAAGGTCAATGAGGAAGCCAGATTCACTTAACAACTGTGACAATAAAAGTTGTAAAATGGGGTAAATTCACTTAACAGCTGTCTCAGCAACAGAAATTTTGGGCTCAATTGTTGTAAGTCAAGGACCATAAATGATTTAATTCAGTGGTCGCCAACCTTTCTGGCTCTGTGGATCAGCAGTGGGGGGAAAGGGTCTGCTCCTCACACAAATGGAACTTTCACAAGCGTGCACTTATTCTCATGCAAGTGGAACTGCACGTGTGTGCTCGCCAGTCATTTCCGCAACCTAGTTCCGAATGGGCCCCTGTCCTGTACTGGGGTTGAGGACCCCTGATTTAATTTACTTTCAGTAAAATTTAAATGTAAATTAAATCAGACTTTTTTATTTGTTCCCTTCAACATCTGGATTTGCCTCTTAAAGTCAAATGCTGAACAGCCAACAGATGAAAAATGGATTATTTCTATTTGAGTGTGGGCTGCTCCTTTCAAGATAGGTAATAGGATTGTTTAAAGTTGATAAGCCATACAATAATTATTAGAACAATTATAGCTAATTTCTTGTTTTTAGGTTCTGCAAGACATGGGATTGCCTACAGGTGTGGAAGGTAGAGAGAGAGGTGATGAATCAGCAGAGGAAACTGATCAGAAACCAATTGCAGTTGCTGTTCCTCCTGTAGTAGAAATTATTTGTACTCCTAGTGCTGCTTCTCCTTCAGAGCAAACAGAGGTGAACACGGCTTACCATGCTCTTAGATGCTTCATGTCTAAGTGTTATGTTTCTACTTCATTTTAGAAACTTTAAAATTATTATCTTTTTCTGTGCTTTGCTTCACTCCACTTAGCTCTCCTATCACTAACATTTCTGAGAGTGTTCCCCATTGAATCATATTTTCTAGAAAACATCTTCTATGTAGTGTTCTGTGGTCTGTTTAAGGAAATAATTCCTAAACTATATGTTATTGCTGTCTCTCTTATATTCTCCAACTACATGCAAATCTTAGGGACCTGTGCCTGTATTAGCTTCTGTCCAGAGAATGTTGCCATGCATTGAGGACGTTTCTAACAAACTGGCTAAATAATAGGCCTGTGCTGGCTTATTTAGATACTTTATTAATTTAGGGCCAGAATAATATAAGTATTTCGCTTAGTGTGCATTTACCTTTCTTTAATGTGTAACTTATAATTTTGAAATATTAGAGGAAATACTAATGCTTTTTAACATTTAATCAGACATATTTTCATTGTGATTTTTGTTTTTTACTTAGAATGTGAAACAGCAGGGACCAATATTGACCAAGCATGGAAAAAATCCAGTTATGGAACTCAATGAGAAACGGCGTGGCTTAAAATATGAGCTGATTTCAGAAACTGGTGGCAGTCATGACAAACGGTTTGTGATGGAGGTGAGATGACTTGGTCCACAAAACTCTGTTCATGATTGCTGTTATAGTTAGTTAAAGTTGCAGCTCTATTCCTGAAATCATTTCTCATTTCGAAGGTTGAGGTTGATGGCCAGAAGTTCCAAGGAGCTGGTTCAAATAAAAAGGTGGCAAAAGCTTATGCTGCACTGGCTGCATTAGAAAAACTTTTTCCAGATGCTCCCCTTCCAATGGAGCAGAAGAAAAAAAGAGCCCCTATGCCAGCAAGAGGCGGACCCAAATTTCCTGTAAAGGTAGGTATATGCACTACAGTTTATGATTATATTGGAAATAACCCATGTTTTTCTTTAAAAACTGAGCCTTAAAGTTTGATAGATATTTTAAAGCCCGTTTGAATATGCAGTTTTCACATGCTGTAAGTGGCCAGAGCCAGGAATTAACACTTTTCTTATATTTTTCTAATTTCAACAGCATAATCCAGGCTATGGTATGGGAGGTCCTATGCATGCTGAAGTACCTCCTCCTCCAAGCATGCGGAGCCGTGGCAGAGGAGGAAATATCAGGGGCCGGGGCCGTGGCAGAGGTGGATTTGGTGGTGCCAGTCACGGAGGGTATATGAATGCTGGTGAGTTGCATTACTTTTATGCAACTATGACATTTAGAAACAATATGTTGCCTTATGTAACTTAATTAACCTTTGAAATGTTATATCTTATATTTGAGCTTATTCTAGTCATAAAGTTTGGAATTTGGCTACTCTATTTGGGGTGGGTGAAATGTTGCTGGGTTTGAGAAATACTGGCTATACTGGGTTCTCTAGAATCCACTTTGTGTGTGTTAAAATATTTAGATACTGTGCAAACATAAAAACTCAATTCTATATTATTCATTTCACATACTTCTAATTGTATACTGTTTTTGGAATTTCTCCTAGGGGCTGGATATGGAAGTTATGGCTATGGTGGCAACTCTGCAACAGCAGGCTATAGTAAGTGTTTAATGGGAAAAAGTAGACAACACTCTGGGATAACAAACTCAGTACTATTTTGCATAATGAAATGAGCAAATATTTTTTTAAAGTTGATTTTAAATTTCTCTGCTTTAAGCCAAGTGAAGCAATACACCATTATTGTAAAACAGTTCTCCCTAAAATACACAATTTTGTTTTGAAAGGCCTTTGATGGGGAGGGGGGATGACGGGAGCAGAGAAATAAAAAATAATTTTTAAAAATGTGGCACATTTTGCCATCTTCAAAAATTCTAATTTTTTTTCCTCTGCTCTGTCTCCCCCTTTTGTAGGTGACTTTTTCACAGACTGCTACGGCTATCATGATTTTGGGTCTTCCTAGATCATCTAAAAGTATTGCACATAAAACAACTTTTTACTCCAATTTTCTCGAACTCCAAAACCAATGTGTTCGTGCTGTGTCCCTGTGCTTCACTGGGTTTCTCAACAGTGGCTTTTCACCGCAGCTTTCTGAAACTTAGCCTACAAACAGTGGCAGTTTTAATTGTGACTTGCCTTTGATCATATGGATGTACACTATTGGGGAGCAAAGGTTCAAGGAATGTTTTTGTGCATTATGCACAATAAGAACCAACTCTGTTCTGCTTACAAGCAAAAGGCCTTTGTTTGCTTTTTATGGAAAGCATTTTATTTTTACAGAACTTGCAAAAATATGCTACTTTTTTGTCTTAAATTTTCAAGAGATTTTGTACAAATTTTAGTCCCAAAAAGTGGGTAAATGCTTGTAATAAAGCGAAATTCCTTTTAATTATTCTGAAACTAACAACCTAAATTTTGAGCATGCATATTCTTAACGTGGAAATAATATGTGCTGATTTTAATCTTTACGTCCATTGGTTTCTTGTATTAATATAAAATGCAGGACCTAAAGTCTGAGTTACACTTTTTGGGTTGTATTATCTTTAACATTTCAATGGTTTGGTTAACTGCAGTGGGCTTGTTGCAGTTCTTACAGGATGTGGCTCTTTTTTCTTGTTCTCCAGTACATGTTCCCAGAAGATGAATGTAGTATCACAAGACATGAAAACTACTGAACGTTGAAAGGCACAGGGAATAAACTAGTTATTAAGATTTTTAATAAATGGATTGTTTAGTTCTTTTTGCTTTAGTAGCCATATTAAATGTGATTAGTCTGATTGCTGCCTTAAGAACAATGTTAAACCTAATTTAGTAATTAATGAAATAAGTGCAAGTACAGTGGAGATATGAATTTGGATAAAGGCTCTAAATATAAAAATGACATTTGATATCAGTTTAAAAGAAAAACTAAGTAAAATTCATTATTAAATACTGTTATTCTGGAAGAAGCAGTTCTGAATGTGTTTTAGGAATAATTTGGATTAAGAAGTAAAATTACTCCAAGTAACAGGTTTATGTTTCTTTGTGCATGACCTCTTACTGAACCACAGCTGTGAGTTCATTTATAACTTTACACTTTTTAAGCATGTAGCTTTATGTTTTATAAAGCATAACTGGTAACTTGTATGCTAATTATGTGTCAGAGCTGATGTAGTGTCTTGTGTTCCTTTAAGAACAAAAATCTCTGGTTATACATGACTTGAGACAAACTTCAAATTGAATTCAAAGTGGAGAGCCAAACACTTTAAAGTGAATAGCAATATGCATTAAATGATTTTGTCCCCATGGACAAAATGAGCATGTAGTGGCTCAGAAGTGCTTATTTTTATTTTTTCGGGTTTTGACCAGAGCAAAATTGAGAGGGATCTTATGGGAAAGGCTAGAACATTCAGTCCTTGTGTTCTAAGCCCACCTGCCAACCTTTCTGTTCATTCCCTCCCATTGTTTTGTACATTTCTCCTTGTGTATTACTTCCCATTAGTGGCTTTGCCTTTACTCTGCTCTCTTCCCACACCAAGAATGCATATGTTTCTGCCTGTGCCATGCAGGGAACATTTTGTGCAGAGTATATGCTATGCACATTGTTGTAAGTACTCTGATTTTGTTTCCAGCTGTTACCATCTTTATTTTACATTCTGTCACCAACTGAAATATACAACTATTTAATATAACTTCGGAATAATTTTTAATTCTGATTTGGGAAATTGCTATTTACAAGGGACTCCACATTTGCAAAACACTATATTAGATTATTTTGAATTACACACAGCTCAACATGGTGGGATTAATTAATATAAAGTACAATGATACACTTCATGCCAGAAGTATATATTATATTCAGTCTTTACAATTGTTAACAAGAATTAGAAAATTTAATTTGGCAGGTAGGTATTTTTGTTTTTTTTTATTCTGCAGACAGCCTACTTAATGTTACTTAATTGAGAAGGGATCACTTCAGAACAATTTCATGATTTCAGAACAATTTCAATATATCATGAATATGATATATTGAACATGAGTATTGCCTTTATAGTGGTTGACCCTGCTTTCTTGTCTTTAGGCCAATTTTACAGTAATGGTGGCCATTCGGGCAATACAGGTGGAGGAGGTGGTTCCTCTGGCTATGGTTCCTATTATCAAGGTGGTGACTACAGTTCTCCTGCTCCTCCTAAGCATGCTGGGAAAAAACAACCACATGGTGGACAGCAGAAGCCTTCTTATGGCTCAGGGTATCAGTCCCATCAAGGCCAACAGCAACAATCATATAACCAAAACCAGTATGGCAATTATGGTCCTCCACAAGGCAAGCAGAAGGGCTATAACCAAGGCAACTATGCTTCTTACTCAAATTCCTATAACTCTCCTAGTGGCAGTGCCGGAGGATCAGAGTACAACTATGAAAGTAAATTCAGTGAGTTTCTTGTGGATGGTGGGGTGGAAGTTGAGAAAGATTCAAATAGATATCACATAAGTTTACTTCTGATTTATGCCAAATAAATATGCTTAAAGCCATAATGTAAAGACAGAGAAAAGATGGGAATAGTTCAAAAAGTAATTAGTGGCTTAAGCACTGCTATTTATGAGAGATAGTTGAAATATGAGCTGATTTCACTTAACATAGTTAAGTAAATCTGGCTTCCCCATTGACTTTGGTTGGCAGAAGGGTGCAAAAGGTGATCATATGACCCAGGGAACTTACTGTCATAAATATGAGCCAGTTGTCAATGTTTGAATTTTGATCACATGACCATGGGGTTGCTGCAACAGCTATAAGTGAAAAATGGTCATAAGTCACTTTGAAATGCTGTTGTAACTTTGATCGGTCACTAAACAAACTTGTAAGTCGAGGACTACCCGTAATTGTTGGAAGTTGTCTACTATTGCAATGATCAGATAAAGAGCAGTTTAAACTTGTGAAATAGCAGATACTAAGCTGAAAACTAGATTTAGAATAATATTTTGAAAGTTTAGTTTAATCAACTTGACAAATTAAACTGAAATGTGGCAATGTGGTAACCTTCCTCAGCCTGGTTCACCCTTGAATGACAAAATTGTTGGAATAAACATCAACAAAATCTAGATAAGCACCATTTGGAGAAAGGGAAAAGATGGCCATTGTCAAGTAAGCTTGAACAAAATGGAGGTAGTTCTTGAGTTATGACAGACCCCCCTCCCAGGCACTTATGACCCAGATTTGAAGTTCCAATGAAGATCCTCCCATGCAGTCACATGGTCACGTTTTATGGCTGTTTGCAGCATCTCACAGTCACATGACTGCAATTTATGATATATATTTTTGCTGGAAACCAGTGTTCACTTCCAGTTTCCGCAAAAAAACCTTGCCCATTGAAGACAATAGGTTCATTTAATGCCTGCCATGTTTGTTTTATGACTGCTGCATTTGCTTAACAACCACTACAAAAATGTTAAATTAGTCAATCAGTTTGGTGCCTCAACATACAACCATCATGACATGACAGAAATTCTGGGCCCCATGTTAGCCATATATTGAGATATACCTGTAAAAAAAGTATTCATGCATTGCAGTTTCTGGCATCTAGATGCAGAGTAGTTTCTTTGCTGCAGCTACTATGTTTTAAGACTGGGTAGAGAGAAGTGAGCATCTTATATATAGAAAGTGGAGACAGCCAATCATTAATCCTGGATATGTTCAAAGTAATTTGTATAGGTGACTAAATATGCATTCTTTGATTGTAGATTATGGTGGTGGACGTGGAGGTGGTGGTACAAACAGCTATGGTTCAGGAGGTGCCTCCTACAATACCAGTGGCTATGGAGGAGCTGGGGCAGGAGGTTCATCTTACCAAGGTAAGCAAGGTCAGTATAGAGTTAGACATGCAAACTTAAAACACTTGTGTGTTAATGAGACAAAAATTTTCCTGCAGATGTTGAATTGGCTGAATGGCCAACTGTTATCTGTGGATAGTATCAATACTCTTTGCATCCCTAACTCTAGTAAACTAAAGGGGGAAAGGTTTTTTTTGTTTGTTTGTTTGTTTTTAGCTCTAGGCATTAGAAAAGAAGGAGGGAAGAGGAATGGGAAGTTTTGATAATCCCAGAGCACTTAGTCAAGGACCAATATTAGTTATTGAACTGACAAAGTAAAATATTCTTAAGTGGTCTGAAGTACAGCTTACATGTTGTAATGTATATGCCTGTTATGTTTAGTTTGGTGTTCTAAATATTTTTAGAACATAATAATTGAAAATGTATAACCAAAGTAGCAATTACAGTGGTATATTAAAGCAACTTCTAATTTTCCTAGGTGGATATTCTCAGTCAAATTACAATTCTCCAGCTTCAAATCAGAATTACAGTGGACCTCCCAATTCCTACCAACCTCCACAAGCTGGATATGGTAGAAATGACCATAGCATGAACTATCAGTATAGATAAACGAGTTTGTTCTTGATGGGTCTGTATCTTTGTTATCTCTTAAATTTGCATAACCTTTGAATATTAAGTTTTATTGCATCACAGTAAACATGTAAACCCTGTTTTCCATGTTGCAGTGCTCTTTGTGATATCAGTCACTAATGGTTGAGTACATTGTGATTCCATAATTAGCTGTATTTTGGACATTTAATGCTGTATTTAATGGTTTGTTAGTTTGCCATTTCAGTTTTTTTGTCTAAATAGAATTTGAGTTCAACATCCCTCTTCTGTTTAAATTAAATTCAGGTGTTAACACACAGGATTGCTTTAAATAGATAAGGGATGTCTTCTGCTTTTGTGAAGTGAGTTTAAACAAGCTTTCTGTATTTTAATGCTTTAGTGTTTTTCAGTTTTATAAGTGATTTATTTTTAAATTTGTGGGAAAGAGTGGGTTTGTATGTCTGGGTCTTTCAGACAGCTCCTGGATTATGCTGAATGTAGACAAATAAACATAAAATCTTCATGTGTCTGTCTAGAATGTTATTCCGCCCCCAAACTATTTTTTAAACAGTAAAAGAATAATACCAATACTATATTTTAATTTTAAAGAAATGTTAGCCTGATATATTTTATTATTTTTATTTATTTTATTAAAATACTCTTCACTTGCCCTAACTATTATGCCAATAATACTCATGGGCATTTGCTTTTTTTCTTTTTAGCCTGTTGTGGAGTTTAAAGTTTTTATTAACTTTTGATATCATCTTAAATCTAATTTCTTTAAAAGATTAGTAATAAATGAGGCAATGTGTGATTAAGGGATTCCTTGATTGTGCATGTTGTGTTTCTGCTGTGGTGGCTTCCTGGATTCTGTATTATGTGCAATATATATTGTGGCAACAAGGGCAATTATATTAAGTTGTGTATCCCAAAATTTAGCATGTAAACCTGTTGGTATTACTGCTTAGAAATCTGAAAGCAAGCATCTTTAAAGTTTGTGACATTTCTCATAAAACTATAGAAATGGTGAGTATATCAAACTGACAAAATACTGTGTTTTCCCAAAAATAAGACCTATCCCGAAAATAATCCCTAGCTTGATTTTTATGTTTGTGCCTAATATAAGCCCTACCCCCCAAAATAAGCTCTAGTTAAGGCCCTGTCCCACCATCTGGTTGCATGAAATGTGGTGAGACATGTCCGTAAAAATCAAGCTGGGGTAGGGATGTGAACTTCCCCATGGGCTCCGCACCGCCTTACCTCAAGACCACTGAAGTCAGGCTTCCCTCACCCTGACACATGCCTCGCCTCACAGTAGTGGCACCAACAGCCCCATCCAGAAGGAGACCTCGTGGCTGCTGCCGGCCCACTTCTGTAGCCACTCATGCACACGTTGGTCCCTGGCATCCTTTTCGCCAGCAGAGGCCTTCAGGAAAGGCTCTGTAGCCCAGAAAGGAGTTCTGGAATGACATGTGCGTCACCCCCCTAGCCTCCATTTTTCCAGCAAAGGCCTCTGCAGTCCAGAACAGAGCTCCAGAATGAAGCACGCTTTGCCCCCCAGGCTCCGTTTAACGGCCTCTGCTGGCAAAATAGAGCCCAGCAGAGGAGCTCTGTTCTGGGCTGCAGAGGCCTTTCCTGAAGGCCTTTGCCGGCAAAACGGAGGCTGGGAGTGACACAAGTGATGGTGAGCAGCCGTAGAAGAAGTGGGCCAGCGGCAGCCACACGGGCTCCTTCTGGACAGGGATGTTGGTGCTTGGAAAAGAAATCTGAAAATAAGACCTAATGCCTCTTTTGGATCTTATTTTCAGGGAAACACAGGTAAGCCCAGTGCTTTTTTTCTATAAAAAAAAAAGGTGCCAGAACTCTCACACATCATACAACCCGCCTTGCCTACCCTACAAGGTTCCATCCAAAAAAGGTGCCGGAACTTCATTCTGGGCATTCTATGAGAAAAAAAGCCCTGGATAAGCCTGTTGATAAATGCGTCATCAGAAAATTTAAAGCAATTATTTTGAAAAATTTGAAGGAAAATACATATTTTTTTTGGAAAAGATCAGTTATTTAAATCTTTGTTATCAGGTAAAAAATGGTTCTGAAGTATAAAGAAGCTACAATTCAAAAGTGCTTAAGTAGTACTTTTAAGAGTTATTTGGATCCCTAAAAGTTACATTTTTAAAAAAATTTAAAAAGTGAGTATGAATAATTAGTTTTAAGATATAAGTATTGTAGCTCTTGAATTCTGGATTTAAATTTTACTGATCCATAGCCAAACCACTAGACAAAACATTATTGGTTAAGATACATAAAATGCACAAAGCTGTAAACTGGAGAAAACTTAATCATTGTATTTTACAACTTGGAAAAAATTGGATACTTAGAATTGGAGGCTATAAAGGGTGTGTCTGCATACAAAAAAAAAATAAAACAAAAACTCAATCTGACTCTTTCCATTATCTCCTTTCCCCACTCCCCAATTCCTCAGCCTATCCTATGGATATTTCTGCTTTCAGCACTACTTTGGTGGTTCTCTGGTATTCTATACTCTGAGCTACTAGGTCAGTGGTTCTCAACCTTTTTATACGGCAACCCCGGTCATAAGGACGCTCCGCACATGTGCGCCACCACCCCCATGCGCGGTGCTGCGCGCATGCGCAGTGCTGCCCCATACGCATGCGCGGTGCCACCAGCTAAAAAAAATGGCGGATCGCATTGTTTGGCGACCCACAGGTTGAGAACCGCTGTACTAGGTCAATGTCTTCCTTGCTTCCATAAAAAATTTGGATTAATTTATTGTAGCAAAACCCATTGTGTGTGTTTCTTATGAATTAATTGCATTCTTCCAGTGTTGTGTATCAATTATGAATGTCATTCCAACAAGTTCCAGTGATCCATATGTAGTGCCACCCCCATAGGGACTGCTTAAGTCTGTGCCTTCCTGACCTCCCCTCCAAGTGGCCATCAGCCCAAGGAGGTCTCTCACATTGGCGCCTCTGCCATTTGTACTGACACCATTGGGGAGGGGCCTAGCAGCTGTCTGTACTTGAGTCCCCAAAGACTGTTGCTGGAGCCCTGTCTCTCTGACTTCAGAGGGTTTTATGATTATGGTGGTCCCTTGCTAAGGACGATGCTCCCATTACCCCTATCACCGATGGGGACTTTACAGGAAGCCCACTCCCAAGAGTTGACACTCAAACTTGTCCTCGGTCACCCCTTTGATTGGAGCTAGCTGATATTACCGGGCACCCATTTGGCTCCCTCACTGGGGCCCTTGATGGTTTTCCGACTGAACCGAATTCCCTGATCTTCTATACAATTTTGTACAGGATGCCTATAATGTTCTACACTCCCACAGTTGTAACAAATCACCGACCTTGCTGAATTGTCGGCCGAGGTAGAAAGGCCCATCCCCCCACTGGCTGTCCCAGCCTGACCTCCATTTGGAGGCAGACAACCCATTGCCATCCACGAGGTCATCATCCTAGTTAAGTTCGATATCTGAGCTTGTATAGTTGTCAGCCGATCATCATCCTCTCCACCCTTCCTCACTCGTGCCTGGGAGCCATCCTGATGATAAATCAGCTGTGACCTCTTTGGCCTCCTCTACCACCTCCGTCGCCCTAACTCTCCTTATGAGCTCATGATACCCCCAGATGCTCAATTCCAGATTGGATCCGGAGCTAAAGCATCCCGGGCTTGCTCCATTTCAGTTGGATTCAGCCCCCCCCTTTCCACAACCTGATATAATAATTTGTTCAATTGTCTTATATACTTAGACAGCCTTTCACCTCTCTTTTGATACATATGCTCAAAGCAAAACAGTAAGCTGGAAACTTTCAGCAGACCCAAATTCGTCATGCAATAGAGAGAGGTAGTTGCACACAGTAAAATGCCCTCAGCTCAATGTTAAACTTCCAATAGCTTCTGCAGCAGGGCCCTTTAAGTTTTCTCTGACTCTCTGCTTTTTTTGCGCATCTGGTATATCCCACTCTTCGACTGCTTGTACTGCCTGCTCCATTCACGTTTCATATTCTCCCTCCCCCCGTATTGGTTGCATCCCTGAGAAAATACATAATTTCTTATACCCAGCCCCCACACAATAACTACCAGTCAAGTTTTGTATGGAGGTCAGACTTCCCCTACCCTGTACAAACTCTGCCTCTGGTGCCCCTACAGTAAACGAAGTACGTGTCTCCCTTTTCCGGCCCAATGGTTTAGCCAAGAACATGGCCCAAACAGCCAGGAATACCACCCCTGCCCTAATATCCTCAGTCCATTGAAGGCTCCCAACCTGAAAGCACTCCGGAACACTTTTCTTCCACTCCCAACAGCACATAGAAGTGGGGAGTGTCCCGGTCCACCCTTATGTTCACCACATATACCCTCTGGTCCAGGACAAGAGTCCTCATGTCTGTAGAATTCACTCTTCTCCAGCATGATAGATGTAGCATCCACCGATTGGGTAATCAAAGCCCTCCTGCTCAGATTTAGACTAAGACCAAACTTTAGCCACGCCTCCCTTGGGCACTCCTTTCCCAGTTTTGTCTTAGTCTATGCTCAGAGAGGACACAGTTTTATTAGCTCCTCAGCAATTGTTAGTTTAAATAGTGTAGAATTGGGATTGTTAATATAGCTTCCTGTAGTGTACTCTTTACATACTTTTTGTTTTTTTAGTAAAGGATAGTGAATTAGCAACCTTGGAGAGTTGCTTTCCAGAGGGCCTAATTGGCCTCGTGGATCGTCGGAGCTTTGCAGCTGAGGCAGTTTTCAGCTCAGAGTATCTGTTCAGCACACCGAGGGAGGCTTCCCTTGTGTCTGATAACAATTTTTATTGCCAGCGTTTCTGGAGAATTCAGCCGATTACCAGAGCTTTTCTCTTGCCACAAGGCTCTATCCAGGATCGCACAGAGACTCCCCCAGGCTGCAGAATCGCAAGTAGTTGTGGTGCCTTATAGCTGTAAGGAGGGAAGTGTGTGTAAGGTTCCCTTCGTCTTTTTGCCTGACTGAACAGGGACTTCAAAGACGAGGCTGGAGAAGCTGTCTTACAGCTCTGACTAAGAGGAGAGGCCATTTTTAGGCACAAAGAAGACCTGCGGCCGCCATTTTGAATTTGGTGCTGGGCGTGGTCACCATTTTAAGGTTGCTGTTTGTCTCCAATTCAGGCCTAGCATTAGTGACTCACTGCGTTGGGTCCTCTTGGGGGTTTAGCTGTTGTTTTTTCGACGCATTGCTTCTCAGAGATTTATTACAAAAGTAAAATAAAATAAGATAAAATAAAAATAATAATAACAATAATAACACCTATTATCTTAAATTGTGGGGTTCCTGACCTGTTCTGTTTAGCTCCCGGCGCTGTGCCGGCAGGGCCCAGGAGACAGTTTTAGACAGCTGTTCTGGCTGTTTGCCATTGTGGTTGTCTTAGGGCGCGGGAAGCTTCCCTCCCGGACAACTTGATCTGCGTAGTTACCCCCACCCCAGGGCTTCTCCTACCTGGAAAGCCTGGGCACAATGGCAGATGGTGAGTCTCCTCAGGCTTTGCAGGGTTCTGATATTCCCCCCATTCAAGCAAAACGCAGATCCTCTGATTCAAATACAGGGGGGAAGAAAAAAGCTAAAACCAAGCATTTATCAACCAAAGAACCCTCCAAGACTGCTGAGCGAGAGGCCTCGTGGAGACACCTGAGCGAGAGGCCTCGAGGAGACACCAGGCACTGGAGCAAGAGTTCTCCAAAGCACAAAGGCTCAGGTCCAGAGAAGCTGAATTGGTTCCCCCTGCTTCTCTGGCCAGCTTACCTTATGAGCCCTCACTGGTGCCATCTTATCAAGCCCCCAGGGCAGGGTCTCCTCAAGGGGGAACTGAACAGGTCAGTCTATCTGCCCCTAGACAACATATCCCTACATCCCCTCTGCCAGGGCCTTCCATTTCTCCTGCTAACGTTAGTACGCATACTCCTGAGACCACCGCTGCTGGTGTGCCTTCAGCTGAGCGATCCTTATGGGCTCAACAGTTTCAGAGCTTTATGCACCAGGCCTTCAATCAATTCATGTCTTCTTCCTTAGCAGCTGGTCCCTCACAGGTTTCATCTTCTCCACCCTTGCCCGCAGACCGCACTGGACATCCCCAGTCAGCGGGTTCAGGTATTTCTGAGACTTCATCTCAGTTTGGGGAGACTGAATCTGTTGATCTGGTGACAATTGAAGGACCTATGTCTGAGGATGAGGAGGTAAATCAGGATCCAGCCCCAACATCGGGGCTTATTGATCCAAACCTATTCAAATCTCTTTTGTTAAAAGCCTGCACAACAGCCAACCTGGTCTCGGAGCAGGACCCAAGCCATCTACCTCGGCTGCACAAGAGTCAAACCCTTTGTTTGTTAGAAAGGTGGTAGAGGAAAAACAAGTTCCTTGTCCAGCTGTTTTCCACGAGACGGTGGAAAAAGAGTGGACCTCACTGGCCACCCTACCCTCTCCTAGCAGCACGGAAAAGAGATTGTATAATGTATCTTCTGCATTCTCTTCCCTTCTAGAGGTTCCCACAGTGGACGCTCCATTAACATCTTTGTTCTCCACATCCACTGTTCCTGGAGACATGGCCGAACATCTCAAGGCGGAAGATAAACGTTTTGAGTTTTCTCTCCGCAGGGCTCACCAGGCCTCTGCCTGGGCCATCAGGGCGTCTTCGTCCTCGTCCTTTTTCGCGAGAACTTCTATCATGTGGCTCCGGGAACTACAGGCATTAATTCCTCCAGACCAGGTACGCGCACAACATACTCTAGGTAAACTAGTAACAGCGGCGGAATACATGTCAGATGCTTCCCTCAACTCCACCAAATTTTCGGCCAGATCTATTGCAGCCACAGTTGCGTCCCGCAGATTCATGTGGCTCAAACAGTGGAGGGCTGACCTAAAGTCAAGATGGCGTCTTGCTACAGACACCTACAGTGGCAAGAATTTATTTGGCCAAATCCTAGAGCCGTACCTGGTTGAAGGGAAGGATAAGAGAAAAACCTTAGCTCATCCGTCCAAGAAGACGGATAGGAGACCTCAACAAGAATTTTGCAGGCAGTCCTTCAGGGCCGGAAGTTCTTGGGAATGGAGGCAGCCCTTTCGATCAGGGCAGTCCTGGGATTGGCCCAGAGGTTCCCGATCCTTCTCCCCCAGACAGGATCGCCAACAGGACCACCAGAATTCAGGAGCCAGGGGTCAGTTCCAGACCAAGCGACCCTTCAGGGGGGCGGGAGGCCGTCCATTCCGAAGGTCTAAGTGACGCCAGATTGGACCCTCCCATAGGCGGACGCTTAACCCTGTTCAGCGACACTTGGGAGGTCACCACAAACAATACCTGGGTGAGAGAGACCATAAGATTCAGTCTAGCCCTAGAACTAAAGTCCATACCACCAGACCGTTTCCTTCAGTGCCCCGCCTCAAGACACGCACACAAGGCCGAACTAGTAGACACAGCAATATCACACTTATTAGAAATAAGAGCCATAGAATCAGTTCCTCCGGAACAAAAAGGAAAAGGGTTCTACTCCATTCTCTTCGTGGTTCCCAAGCCCTCGGGGATGGAGAGCGATATTAGATCTAAAGGGACTCAACCGCTTCCTAATCTACAGGAAGTTCAAAATGCAGTCCCTCAAATCCATTCTAGCAAGTGTCAGGAAGGGAGATTACCTCTCCTCCATAGACCTGACAGAAGCCTACCTTCATGTTCCTATCAGACCACATCACCGCAGATTCCTCCGCTTCTGCCATGCAAACAGACATTATCAGTACAGGGCACTTCCCTTCGGTCTATCCTCGGCACCACGGGTATTCACAAAGATACTGGCAGTTTTAGCGGCACATCTCAGATTAATACCGGTAAGAGTACAATGTTACCTGGACGATATAATCATCCAGTCCAGTTCATTCCACACTGCTCAACTAGATCTACAGACTACAATAGAGACACTTCAGAGACACGGTTTCTCAGTAAATTTCAAGAAGAGCCACACCACCCCTACCACTCGGATCTTGCATCTAGGGGCGGTGATAGATTCAGACCTATGCACGGTCTACCTCTCCCAGGAACGCAGGGACGGTATCAGATCCTTAGTTCGCAGGATCCAGAGAGAGAAGGTAGTTCCCCTTGTCCAGTTGTCACAGCTGTTGGGGAAGATGATTTCTTGCCTAGGAATAGTGCCGTGGGCCAGTCTTCATTCCAGACATCTACAATGGTTCCTGCTTCCCTTCCAGAAGCGGAACATGAGTGCCTCCACACGGAAGGTGAGAGTTCCGTACCACACTCTACAGTCACTCAGATGGTGGGGGTCACCAGCCATACACAAGGGGACGTTCTTCAAGGAGCCTCACAGACTTATCCTGACCACGGACGCCAGTCTGTTCGGTTGGGGAGCGCACATGCAGACACATATGGCTCAGGGTCAATGGTCCAAGCACGACCTCACGCACAATATAAATTGGCTAGAACTCAGGGCAATACACCTGGCTCTTTGCCAGTTCTCCAACATAGTGAAGGGGAATCATGTCCTGGTAATGACGGACAATGTCACAGCCAAGGCTCATATCAACAGACAGGAGGGACCAAATCTTGGTCCCTCATGCAGGAGGCCCTAGCATTGGGTCTGTGGGCAGAATCCCATCTGAAATCCATCAGAGCAGAACACATTTCTGGGGAGGAGAATCGTCAGGCAGATTCTCTAAGCAGGGCGACGATAGACCACTCGGAGTGGCGATTGGAACCGAACCTCTTCAGGGAAATATCGGAGAGGTTCGGGCAGCCTCAGGTAGACCTGTTTGCTTCGCCAGCAAATGCTCAGCTTCCCAGGTATTTCACGCGGTTTCCATCACGGGCGGAGGGAACGGACGCGCTACGCAGCAGATGGCCCAAGGGACTTCTGTATGCCTTCCCTCCACTTCCCCTGATTCCAGCTGTCATCAGGAAACTCCTATTAGAGGGGGCAGAATTAATCTTGCTGGTCCCACATTGGCCAAGGCATCCTTGGTTTGCAGATCTCGTGGACCTATCGATCTCCCCACCTTGGAAGATTCCAGCAGATCGCATCTCCCTCAGTCAGGGTCAGCTCCAACATCCGGACCCGCAGTGGCTTCAACTAGCCGCTTGGCACTTGAAAGGGAGAGCTTAATTAGACAGTCCTATTCGACTGGAGTGATTGCTATAATTCAAGCCTCCAGACGTCCCTCCACTAACAGGATCTACGATGCCACGTGGAAAAGTTTCTGTGCATGGTGTAACACCAGGAGGGTCAACCCACTGGCTACCACCATTCCGATATTATTGGACTACCTTTTAGACAGACTAAACAGGGGACTGTCTCACAATACCATCCGTAGGCAGATCGCAGCATTATCCACGGTCCTTATTTGCGGGGATCAGGTACAGCTATCTCATCATCCAGCTGTTACGGCCTTCCTTAAGGGAGCCGTTAATACAGGTCCCCCTGTAGTACACAGATATCCCACATGGGACCTGCCAAGGGTTCTGCAGGTTCTTACCAGTTCACCATTTGAACCCATCAGATCTTGTTCACTACACTTCCTTTCATTGAAAGTAGCCTTTTTGATAGCCATCAGCTCAGCAAGACGCATCTCGGAACTTGCTGCACTCTCGATCAGGGAGGATCTTTGTGTTTTTCTGGATAACAGAGTGATCCTAAAATTGGACCCTTCTTTCATTCCGAAAGTCAATACTAGCTTCCACAGGTATCAAGATCTGATTCTTCCGGACTTTTGTCCGCGACCTTCTCACCGTCTTGAAAGATTGTGGCATACATTAGACGTACGCAGGGCTTTGCATCACTATGTGAAGCGAACCGCTGCATTTCGTAGATCGGAGGCCTTGTTTGTATCTTTCCAACCTTCTTCCATGGGTCTGAAGGTATCATCCTCGACCATTGGTAGATGGATTAGGGCCTGCATCTCTCACGCTTACAGGACTCAGTCTCTTCCTGTTCCTCCTCACATCACTGCTCATTCTACATGTAGCGCTGCTACATCTGCGGCCTGGTCCACTCAGGCCTCGATTGAGGAAATTTGCAGGGCAGCCACCTGGGCTTCCCCCTCTTCATTTATAAGGCATTACAAGCTTGATAAATTCGCTGCCTCAGACGCATCCTTCGGCAGAAGGGTTCTGCAGCAGGTAGTCTCTACGCATGAGCCACAAGCCTAGACTTCCCTCCCGACAGGGACACGGGTGGCTTTGGTATGTCCCAATCGGTGGATGCTATATCTATCATGCTGGAGAAGGGGCGTTGTCTTACCTGAACGCCTTTTCTCAGCATGAAGATGTAGCATCCACACCCACCCTTAACACTTAGTCTAGGCAGATTTTTTTCAGGAGGAGGTCTACTGTGTCAGACCTAATGAATGCTTCGCCTCTACAAAACTGGGAAAGGAGTGCCCAAGGGAGGCGTGGCTAAAGTTTGGTCTTAGTCTAAATCTGAGCAGGAGGGCTTTGATTACCCAATTGGTGGATGCTACATCTTCATGCTGAGAAAAGGCGTTCAGGTAAGACAACGCCCCTTCTGGTCAAACATCACCAGGGACATCAATTACAACACTCAACTTTACCTCAGTATTATGGTCTTCACACCACTTAGTAATGATGGTGGGGTCCATTTTGCTCACCTGGGTCATATCCATATGTGAGACCACCTGCCCCCTCCTCCAAAAGGGAAGGCTGGACAGGAGATCCCAGATGAGCCATTCCTGTAGGGACCGCTTAAGTCCGGGCCCTCTCAACCTCCCCTCCAAGTGGCCACCAGCCCAAGCAGATATCTCACATTGGAGCTTCAGCCTAACAGGGCATGTGTGGGGCGGTGATGGTCACTCTCAACAGTGCCTCACATGGGATGATGGTGATTGATTTCAGGCAATAAGAACTTACAGGGAAGATAGTCAATTCCTGATAACAGCAGCTGGCATAAGGCAATGGTAGTCCGTCTCTAATAGCAGCAACCTGCTCAGAATGATGGCAGTCAGCCTCTGGTGACAACAACTTTGCCTAAAACAATGGTAGTCAGTCTCTAATGACAACAACTTGCCTAAACAATGGTGGTCAGTCTCTGTGACAGCAACTTGCCCAGAACGATGTTAATCAGTCTTTGATGACAACAACTTGCCTAGAACGATAGCAGTCAATCTCTGGTGCTGGCAGAGGCCTCCCTTGTCCACTCTCCTCATCCCTCTCACCTCACTCCATGTAATCCCTTCCACTAAAAGACGTATGTTAAACTCTTTCCTAACTCTCCCTCTCTGTTGTAATGTCCAGTGACTGGCCTCCTGTGTTCACTTTCTTAGCCTAGTTTTTTGCCCAGAACCTTCCCTCTCTATTTTTATTTTATTTAGCATGCAGCGTCCTTAAGAGACTTGGGAGGGTGCATGCCAAAGATTTCATTTCCAGTGTTTGTTAGGTTTATACTTTGAGGTTCTTCACCAGCATGCTTTAAGCCAGCGGTTCTCAACCTGTGGGTCGTGACCCCTTTTGGGGTCAAACAACCATTTCACAGGGGTCGCCAAAGTCATGGAGTTTTTCCTCATGAAACGCAGTCCGGCATATTTTGGGGGGGGGTTCCCCTTTTTTATGAGTGTGCTACTCCCTCTTACTCTATTGGCTTTCGAACGCCAATAGAATAGACTCTCCTGAATAGAGTCTAATTCTATTGGCTTTCAAAAGCCAATAGGAATTGTCCAGGCTGTCTCTGCCCTGCTGAGCCCGCCAAAAGTCCCAGTCGGCTAACGTTGCTGCAAGTTGTCTGCAGCTAAGGCGAGCTTTCTGGAAGTTTCCACCCCTCCCTGCTGAGCAACTACTAAATGTAAGTAAAAGAAGGCCAGGGGTGGGAGGGCCGCCCAGGAGCGCCTGGGCCTGCCTGCCGCCGCACCGAATGGGCGGTGGCCATGGTGAGGCTAGTGGGGCAGCGGTGAGTGCTGGGAGGATAGCTGCACGCATGGGGCCTGGCGTGTGGCTTACGTCCCTTGGGCTGGGCCAGCTGGTGGCCCAGCCGGTGGTCGGCCTGCGCCGTCGCCGCTGCTTGCCATGGCCACCCAGGAGTGCCTGGGCCTGCCTGCCGCCGCACCAAATGGGCAGTGGCCATGGTGAGACTAGCGGGACAGCGGCGGGCGCTGGGAGGGTAGCTGGCGCGTGTGGGGCCGACTCTCAGTTGGCTGTCGGGAGCCAGGTGGTGTGTAGCAACCCTGCCAGTTCCCCACCGACGTCCGGACGCCAACCCAGCTCCCAGCTGACTGTCGGGAGTCGGGCTGTGCTCCTGGGGGCCATGCGGACCTCGGCCGGCTGCTGGCTGCGTCCTCCCCGGCTCATGGCAAGCCCAGGGGCTTGAAACGTGCCCCCGACGCCGCCCCGGGCTGGCTCAGCTGCATGGGCGGCCGGTCCAAGTCGAGCCCTCCGCATGATGAAATTGCAGGCGGCGCCGCCTTGCCAGCTACCCCTTGGCCGGCACAGGGGGCGGCACCATGCATGCGTGGCGCTCCCGGGCCAAGGCAGTTGCTGGGTGACAGCCCACGTGCGCCCTCGGCCTGCCCGGCGTGCACTCCAGCTGCAGGAGAGGAGGCGGAGCGGGCACGCCAGAGAGAGAAAAAGAAAAAGAGAGAGAGAGAGAGAATGAGAGCAAGCAAACCCCGCCTCTCCTGCCCCCACCCGCAGGGAAATACAGATAGTCCTCAACTTACGACCACATGGTTGGGGGTCGCGGCATTAGGAAGGTTGAGAACCACTGCTTTAAGCAGAGATTCATTTGAGATGTCTTCTATTGTTATATAAATGATATGTAAGTGCACTTGTTGCTTCTTCAGAACTGATGTCCACAGTTGGACAAACAAGTTGCTAGGAATAGCTTCAGAAATTCAGGGGCAAAATGGCAGCAAAAATAAAACAATACCACAATTGAGTCCAAAATTTCTGTTGCTAAACGAGACATTTGTTAAGTTAGTTTTGCCCCATTTTACAACCTTTTTTGCCACAGTTGTTTAGTGAATGACTACAGTTGTTAAATTAGTAATATGGTTGTTAAGTGAGTTTGGCTTCCCCATTGACTTTGTGTCACATGTTCCGACTAATGAAGCACTTCAAAGAACTTTCAGGCATGTTTCCTAAAGTCTTTATTTGCAGAGCTACAAATTATGCCGGTCACCATTGGACTAATTGATGCCAGAATCTAAACTTCCGGTCGCTGGCATCAAGCTTTCCTTGCTAAACCCCTCCCTTCTCATGCAGTCACAGGTCACATTATCCAATTAGTGAGAAGGTCAAACGTTTACTTCCTCTTTCTTTCCTGGGCTTTTTCCCCGCTCAGTCTAAGCTAAGTATTAACCCAATAAATGCCAGACAGTTTTGCATATTGTCAAAGCAAGAATATACAGTATTTGCAGCATTGACATCCGGCCCCCCTTACAAGAAGGACAGAACCTGTAAAGTAAACAAAAGCATATGTTAAGGGTTATCTTTCGGTTTGCTGGGGTGTTTCACATGAAATTTTCGATCAATCTGTCAGCGTTCACTTCACTAGATTTCACCCAGGTGGCTTCAGACAATGGGTATCCCTTCCATTGTACCAAGTACTGTAATTTCCCTCTAAAGATTCTGGAGTCAAGAATACATTTCACTTCATAGTGGGTCTGCCCTGCCACTACGAGGGGTCCAGGTGCCTTCTTTGGAGGAGGTCTCAAAGTGGAGCCCCGATAAGGCTTCAACAAACTACAATGGAAAACTGGGTGAATTTTCCCTAACAGTTTAGGGAGTTTTAGTTGTACTGTGACTGGGTTGATGACCTTTACTATGGGGAAAGGCCCCAAGAATTTTGGTCCCAATTTCTTGCTGGGCAATTTGAGGCGTAGATATTTAGTTGACAGATAGACCTTTTCCCCAACTTGGAATGTTCTTTGGGGAGCCCTCTTTTTATCAGCCTGCTTTTTATAGGTTTCAAAAGTCTTTTTTAAAGCAGTTTTTGTGTTTTTCCAAACTTCTTCCCATCCTCTCACCCATTGATCAAGTGTCTGTGAAGCGGAGGGCAACTGAGGATATTCAGGTATTGGGTTGAATTCTTTCCCTGTGGCTACTTTGAAAGGCGTGTAGCCGGTGCTGCTGTGCACGGAATTATTGTATGCCACCTCCGCAAAAGGGAGGAGATCAGTCCAGTTCGTCTGTTGGTAGGAAACGTAGCACCTAAGATATTGCTCCACCATTTTGTTAGCGGCTTCAGCGGCCCCATTGGTGGCTGGATGAAAAGCAGATGATAACTCTTGAGATGATCCAATCAATGTAAGGAAATTTCTCCAAAACTTCGCTGTGAATTGCACTCCCCTGTCTGAGATTATTCGCTTAGGGGCACCATGCAGCCGGTAGATATGTTTCAGGAACAATTTGGCCAGGCATTGGGCGGATGGGAGTCCTTTGCAGGCGATGAAATGAGCTTGTTTCGAGAACAGGTCTATCACAGTCCAAATGACAGTATTTCCCTTACTTTCAGGTAGGTCCACTATAAAGTCCATAGCTATTTCTTCCCAGGGTTGAGAAAGGTCTGCCACGGGTTGCAGTAACCCAGGAGTTTTCCCCGGGATTCTTTTCATTGTAGCACATACTGTACAACTTTTTACATAGTTTTCCACATCCTTTTTCAGCCCCGGCCACCAGAATTGCCGGCGGGTGAGGTGTAGGGTTTTCAAATATCCGAAGTGTCCAGCCTGCTTTACATCGTGGCTGTGGTTGAGAGCATTTAGACGGAGCGCTTCTGGCAAATATAACTTCCCCCCTTTGTAAGCCAAGCCATCCCTGCATGTTAGGGACGCTTGATTATCTTTGAACCATTGGTCAGTGAGGAGCTCTCGTTTTATTTTCTTCACTCCAGGGTCATCCGGATTGGGGACCCTGCGAGGTGTAAGTTGAGTGACAGTTTGTGGATTGGGAATAATTGCCTCGTTAACCTGCTCTCGTTCACTTTTGTACTGGGGTAATCGGGATAGCGCATCAGCTAGAAAGTTCTTTCCTCCTGGTATGTACTTTAGAGTGAAGTTGAAGCGGTTAAAGTACTGTGCCCACCGTACTTGCTTTGGTGACAATTTGCGAGGAGTTTTCAGTGCCTCTAGGTTCTTGTGATCAGTCCATACCTCAAATGGCACCTTGCTCCCTTCTAGATAGTGTCGCCAGTTCAATAGCGCCCACCTAATTGCGAAGGCCTCTTTCTCCCAGATTGCCCATCTTCGCTCGATCTCCGTGAATTTCTTAGAGGTGTAGGCACAGGGTTGCAGGATCCCATTTTTGTTCTTTTGAAGTAACACTGCTCCAACCGCCACATCGCTGGCGTCGGCTTGAATCACAAAGGGTTCCCCTGGGCAGGGGTGCTTTAGAACCGGTTCAGCGGCAAATAGTCTCTTTAAATTCTCAAAAGCTGTTTGACAGCTCATTGTCCATGCTAGTGGTTGGCCCGGTCGTGGCTTCCCTCCTCCTTTGCCTGTTTTGAATAGTTCTGTAAGAGGAAGGGCAATCTCGGCAAAAGAAGGGATGAATTGACGATAAAAGTTGGCAAAACCCAGAAAGCTCTGGAGCTGTTTGCGAGTCCTTGGGGGCTGCCATTCGATTATAGTTTTCACCTTGGCCGGATCCATTTCAATACCCTCATTGGAAATTCGGTAGCCAAGATAGTCTAATTGGGTTCGGTGAAATTCACATTTTGACAATTTGACATAAAGCTTGGCATTCAATAGTTTCTTTAACACTTCTCTCACTAGCTTTATGTGATCATTCATGTTTGTGCTGTATATCAGGATATCATCAAGATACACCAAAACCCCTTTGTACAAGTGATCATGTAGAACCTCATTAATCAACTGCATAAATACAGCTGGGGCCCCCTGTAGTCCAAATGGCATGACTTTGAACTGATAGCTCCCCATAGGGCAGTTGAAGGCAGTTTTCCACTCGTCTCCCTCTTTTATTCTCACCCGGTAGTATGCCTCTCTTAGGTCTAACTTAGTGAAGACACTCCCCTTAGCCAGGTGGGTCAATAAATCCTTTAGGAGGGGGAGGGGGTATTTATTTTCCACACTTACAGCATTGAGTCCCTTGTAGTCTACGCAGAGACGAAGAGACCCATCTTTTTTCTCTTTGAACAACACAGGGGCTCCCACGGAAGATTTGGCCCATTCAATAAACCCCCTCGCTAGGTTCTTGTTCACATATCGCTGCATCTCCTCCATTTCGAGGGGGGACATAGCATACATCCTCGGACGTGGGAGTTTGGCTCCGGGCACCAGTTCGATGGAGCAGTCATTGGGTCTGTGAGGGGGTAGGGCATCACATTCTTTTTCACTGAACACCTCCGCCAGGTCCAAGTATTCTTTGGGGATGACTGGTTCACCTGGGGTCAGTGAGACGGCCATGTGCGCTCGCTCATTGGGTGGCCTAAGATGCCCGGTAACATCTGTTGAATCAATGGGGGGATCAGGCCCTATAGGTAGTCTCACAATTCTCATTCCTTTCTCCCACCAGATAAATGGCTTCCATTTGTCCAACCAGGCTAGTCCCAGGATCACTGCCTCGGTCATCTTTGGAGCCACCAGGAAACGAATAAACTCCCAGTGTGCACCTATTTCTAGGCGTAAGGGCTCCGTTAATTGTGTAATAAGAGTCCCTCCCATCAGGGAGCCATCGGCTTGCTCAAATCTCATCGGTTTGGAAAGCTGTTTTGCCCTTATGCCCATTTTCATGGCAAACGCCAGACTAATAATGCAGCGGGTACATCCCGAATCAATTAGTACGTTTAAGTCTATTTGTGCCCCAGACGTAGGGATTACAAGTTTGGCGGGCAGTGAAAAAGGCAGGATTTGTTGACTCACCATTGGGTCGTTTTCTCCTTCATCGTTGCTATCAAAGAAGGGAAGAGCAGGGGCAGGTCCACCTGGAGTCTTGGCATTCTCCTGTGTGTGGGGTGTAACCTGGGCGACTGGTTCTTGCGTGAGTCGATTAGATTTTTCTCTTGGTAGCCGCTGAGCAGGTTTCTTTTGCATCGCCGGTCCTGGCTTGCTCTGCAGTCGAGGGTAGGGGACTGGACAGGTGGCCGCTCGGTGTCCTCCTTGTCCACACCGGAAACACTCGAAGGAAGGGCGTGCAGGTGGCCTGGGTCTCTCAGCCCTTGCAGTGGTTGAAGGCTTTCGTGGGGGTGATTGCTGTTCAGGTAGCTCTGGTTGCTGTTCGGGTTCCTGTGGGGGAGGCTTTTTATAGCGAGAGAGCTTAACATCCAGCTTCACGGCCGTCTGGTACCACTCCTGCAGCCGATCAGGTACTTCTCGATAGATGCAAGCCTGGGAGAGGTGATCATCTAATCCCTCGATGAAGTGATGGATGAGGGACTGCTCAGGCCACCCCTCTATTTGACCTGCCATCTTGCGGAACTCTCGCACGTACTCTAGGGCAGGCCTCCCTGCTTGTTTTATCTTGTGAATTTGTCCTGCTGCTTTGAGGCCGATGGATGGGTCTTCAAATCGTTCTCTCAGTCCTAAGAGAAAGAGATGGGGATCCTCCAATTCGAGGGCTTGCTCGCTATATAGATTGTTCAGCCATTCAGATGCTTCTCCCTCCAGGTTGGCCCCAATGACGTCAACCATGGCCCTGGTTCCGGATAGAGATAGGCCCAGCGATTTAAATGAGAACGCACTTGGTTGAGGAAAAAAATCAGCTTCTCTGGGTCCCCATTGAACGTTGCATTGAAGGGTGGTGCAAACACAGGCTGCTGTGGCCCCCACTGGGGCTGGTTCCATGGCTGCTGGCCAGCGGGGTTGGATGGTACCCCCTGCTGCTGTAGGCCTCCCAATGGTGGCTGCGCAAGTGGGGGTTGTAGTGGTCTTCTCTGTTGTTGGACTGCAGGGGGTGGTGGTGCCCTCTGCTGCTGCTGATCATCCATCTGCTGGGGAAACCCATCTACCCATTGCTGCAGATGCCTCAGACTGGAACTCACCCTCTCTTCAGGGTTGGGGTCTCTGGCTGGCAAAGGCAGGGTCTGACAGGCTTCCTGCTGGGCTCCCCATCGCTCTTGTGGCCACCCCAGTTGCTGTAGGCCCCAACCTGGCTGCAGATTTATGCCCAGGGGTTGCACGTTTGGGGGCTGTGGCCAACCTCCTTGCTGTGGCTGTTCTCCCCCCAGCTGCTGATTTCCTGGCTTCTGTACCACCCCAAGACATTGCAAGGCCTCTATTGGCTGTGGTAAGTTCAGAGGACATGGATCAGCCACTTGCTGGGGAACCCAATTTCCCCTTTGTTGCAGAGGATTCAAACTGGGATTCTCTCTCTTAGGGATGAAGGTTTCACTTTGTAGGGACTGTTTTCTGTTTCTCATTTCTAAGTTTTGAAATCTTTCCAATGACTCACCCATAACTGTGTTATCTGTCCATGCTGCTTTTGAAGTCTTCGCTCTCAGCTGGGAAATCTGCCAAATTTCTCCCTCCCCCGGCTTGCTGGCTGTCGCTTTTCCCCCCGGGGAAACTGCTGCAGCTACGGGGCTGGTTTCAGGCAATTTTTTTTTTCTCCATAATGAGATCTCCCCCGAGGCTGCTGTTGATAAATCGGGACATAGATCGTTTGAAAAGAGTGTGGATTCTGGCATGATGTCACATGTTCCGACTAATGAAGCACTTCAAAGAACTTTCAGGCATGTTTCCTAAAGTCTTTATTTGCAGAGCTACAAATTATGCCGGTCACCATTGGACTAATTGATGCCAGAATCTGAACTTCCGGTCGCTGGCATCAAGCTTTCCTTGCTCAACCCCTCCCTTCTCAGGCAGTCACAGGTCACATTATCCAATTAGTGAGAAGGTCAAACGTTTACTTCCTCTTTCTTTCCCCGGGCTTTTTCCCCGCTCAGTCTAAGCTAAGTATTAACCCAATAAATGCCAGACAGTTTTGCATATTGTCAAAGCAAGAATATACAGTATTTGCAGCATTGACACTTTGCTTATCAGAAGATCACATAAAGTGATCACATGACCCCAAGACACTTCAACCATCAGTTGCCAAGCATCCGAATTTTGATCATATAACATGGGGATGCTGCCATTCTGATGGGAGGGGGACCTCTGAAGCTCTCCTGTGATGTGCTTAGCTTTACTTTGTTTTCTTTGTTCCTCTTTGCTTTGATGTGCCGTTAGGGGGAGAGGGAAATGCCTGGGACCATCTGCCTCATCTCACCAAGAACAAGACACCTGAGAACATCTCCTTATCTCAGTCTCCATCTCGAGTTCTCACAATACCTGGGCAGTTGGGAGGGGTTTTGAACAATGGGTTTTAACAGCGATTTCACATGGGAATGTCAGATTCTTCCTGCTTCTTCCTGCTTTCACCATCTCTCAATAAAAGCTCCTTTTGAAATGCTGCCAGTATCAAAGAGTTCTGCTTTCTTGAGGGAATCAGCTGAAGCAGGGCCTTACATTAGGCAGAATCTGTGAAGTGGTCAA
Organism: Crotalus tigris; assembly: GCF_016545835.1. NCBI lineage: Eukaryota > Metazoa > Chordata > Lepidosauria > Squamata > Viperidae > Crotalus > Crotalus tigris. The sequence goes on from NW_024097681.1 coordinate 742,809, forward strand.
TCCAGAGCAGCACCAGCCCTACCGTGGGGACCTGGCAAACGATGTCCAACCCAGGCAGTGAATATGGAGAAGCTGAATGCTGGGGAGAGACCTCTACAAATACTCACCCAGACACAAACTCCAGTGAATGGACGGAGGAAGTTGCTGCCCTGGGAGATCCTAAGAAGCCAAGATGGTCCATTGGTGTGGGGAAGAAGGAGGATTGGGAAGGAAGAGCCAAGGGAATTACCCTCACCTGTGGTAGCCAATGTCATGGCTGGAAGCGCACAATTCGAGGATGACAAATCAGATGAAGAACCAGACTCTGCCAATCGCCTCATGAAGCAAGCCATGTGCTTCATGATGGAAGCATTCCAAAGCCTGAAAACATGAGGAGCTGTAGCCCACTTGGAAAGGTTGAATGAGAAGCACGAGAAGCATGAAGAGAGTGTGGAGGAGACCTGCAAGGGGGGAGGATCCCCCCCTTCCAGAGACGACTGCAGCGGCCGCCAGATCGGCTGAGAGGGTGATCAACAAACCAGCCAACTCTCCCCAAAGGGACCAGGGGGGCACGAATGCTCGCAGGCTCCATGGGGAGACAGATCCTCAACAGGAACAGAAGGCGTCCCCCCTTGGTGTCAAATTTGACAGATCCTCAGCAAGTGGGGTTCTTTCTTGCCTACATCTTCAGTTACATGGAAGAATATGGGCAAGACATTCTCACCAAGGGGGCCAGGGTGAGGGAGCCATGTCCCGCTGAATGGTGATTCTCCACCATGGTGACTCTCCACAATGCTAACATCAGAGCTCCGGAATTTCAACTGTTTTATGACAGTACTGAGACAGAGGTTCAGGTCAGTAACCACCCAAATGACTGGGTTCCCCATGCTTTCTGACAGTTCTACAATAAAATCCATAGAAATCTCTCTCCTGAGGGCTCTGCCACCAGCTGCAGGAGCCTGGGTGTTTTCCCTTGCTCCATTTGGCTGCTGCACAGGTGGGGCAGCTAGCCACATAGCTTTCAATATTCTCTTTAAGGGATGGCCACCAAAATTGTCTTTTTAAGAGATACAGAGTCTTTATGAACCCAAAATGTCCCGCCCGATTCAAATCATGGCATGTTTGCAAGGTTTTCAGTCTTTGACTGGCTGGGACGTACAACTTCTCCCTACCCAGGCTAGCTCAACCCAGGCTAGCATTGAGCAGATGTTCTTGTGATTGAGGTACCACTTGTCTTTCTCTAGGGCTTGTTTGAAGGCCAGAGTAGCAGCATTATCTAGCAGCGACCCCCCTTTTGCTTGCACTCTTGTGGTTACTCAAGCCGCTTTACACTTCTGATTTCGCACTATTATATTGTGGTAACCTTGACAGAGCGTCAGGTAGGAAGTCCCCCCCCCCGGTAGGTAGCAGAGGGTGAAATTAAAACGTGTTGGGCCTGTGCTTGCTTAAGGGACAATTTTCTTGTGTTTTTTTTTAGCACCTCTAAATTTTTGTGGTCAGTCCAAACATGGAAAGGGATATTATTCCCTTCCAGAAAGTGCTGCCAGGTAAGGAGGGCCCACTTAGCTGCATAGGCCTCTTCCTACACTGTCTAACATTGCTCAGTTGCTGTCAATGTTTTCGATGTGTAGGCACAAGGTTGCAGTTGGCCCTTCTCATTCTCCTGGAGCAGTACGGCTCCCATGGCTACATGGGGGGCAAGCATTCAAGCATCAGCTTGAATGAACAAAAGGCTTTTCAGGTTCTAGATGCCTTAGCACTGGTTCAGTGGAAAAAGGTCTTTTTAGCTTTTCAAATGCAGGTTGGCATTCCATAATCCATTTTAGTGGCTGATTAGGTTTCGGTTTGTTTTCAGCAAATTGGTGATGGGGAGGGCAATTTGCACAAAGAATGGGGTGAATTGCCTGTAAAAATTTGCAAAAGCAAAGAAACTTTGCAGCTGCTTCCTGGTGTGACACAGCCCATACTTTTTCCAGGTCCATCTCCACCCCTTTATGGGAAATCCAGTAGCCCAAGTAGTTGATTTTCTCTTTGTGAAATTCGCACATTGAAAGCTTAATGTAAAGCTTGGCAGCATGGAGTTTTGTTTAGGATCACTCTGACCAATTTTATGTGTTCAACTTTCATTTCAGTGTAAATGAATACATTGTCAAGGTATACAAAACCCCCCTTGTACAGGTGCTCATGGAGCACTTCATTTATCAGCTGCATGAACACCGCAGGGGTCCCTTGCAACCCAAAAGGGAACACTTTGAATTGGAAGCATCAGTTTTCCATTCATCCCCCTTCTTAATCCTGACTCGGTAATAGGCTTCCCGTAAGTCCAATTTAGAGAATATTTTGCTCTTTGAAAAGTGGCACAACGTGTTCGGACCCCTGTAATCAACATAATAGATGAAGAGACCCATCTTTCTTATCCTGGAACAGAACCGGGCCCGCCACCCTGGCTCTGGCCGGCTGAAAGAAACTGTGGGCCAATCTTGATGGCACAGTCTGGGCTGGTGAGGGGTGAGTTTATCTGAGCTTCTCTCACTAAACACCTCAACCAGGTCGTGGTATTCTAGGGGTGTACCCTGCAGCAACTCACTCTGCTACCACTTCTCTGAGAGTTTCCTTCCTCGCTTTGTGGCCATTGTTGTGTAGAACTTGCTCTCTCTTTGGGAATTTCAGGAGCCCCTTTCTCCAATCCACCTGCAGGTTCATTTTTTGAGCCAGGCCAGTCCTATGACAAGAGACCATTCCATGCCAGGTGCCATGATAAAAATCAAAGTCTTGGAATGGCTGCCCATGGTTAAGTCCAGGGGTTTGGTGGTGAAAGTGACAGGGACGCCCCTGGCAACTGACCCATCTCATTAGTCTTTCTTTAGTCTCCTCAGACAGACCCCCAGTTTTCCTACTAGAGTCTAGCAGAGCCTTTAGGGCTATTTTCTTTCCCAAGCTTGGGTTCAACAGTTCTATGGGCATGGTTACTGGTGCGATCGGCCCACTTACCAGGGAGTCATCATTGTAATCACTGTTGGACATCCCAGGTCATCTTCCGATGGGGTCGGAGTTCCTGGGTTTGGAGGGGAGCAGAACTCCACAACCTCAGCACTCTTTAGGGCTGTGTCTTTGGCTCACTGTGAGGGCTTCCCATTTCCCCATTGGTAGTAGTTCTCCTTTCTTGGTTGGGGTATTCATCCGGCACCTCAGCTGCTCGATGACCCTCTTTGCTGCACATGAAGCAGGCAGTTGAGCATGGGCATTTCCCTTCTCCTCTCCTCCACAATCTGCCTGATCGGTACTGGTTTCGTGTTGGTCGATCTCTGCCTCTTAGGCCAGGATGCACCAGTCATGAAGTGAGCCGGGGCTTCTCTGGCAATGCAGGCATTGTGCAGGTCATTATTCAGCCCATCTTTGAAGCAGCTCACCAGGATGTCTTCTGACCAGTTGAGGCAGCAGGCTAGGTCCCGGAACTCCTCAGTATATTCGGCTACTGAGCGATGGCCCTGTCTTACTGTTTTGATGTAGTCTCTGGCTTTCTAGTCAACCAGGGGGTCCTTGAACTTCCATCTCAGCAGTTGACATCCCAGAGTTCTGAAGCATTAGCGTTGTGGAGAGTCACCATCCAGTAGGCTGTGGTTCCCTCTAGGGCTAGGGTGACCACCCTCACCCTGGCCCACGCATTGGGATATTTCACCCATATTCTTGCATATAGGTGAGGATATGGGCAAGGAAGAATCCCAGTTGCTGAGGATCTCAGTCAAATTGGATGCCAAGGGGGGGTGCTTTTCATTTCTGATGAGGATCTGCTCCCCCATGAGGCCTGCGAGAGTTCGGGGCCCCCTGGTCCCTCCGGGGAGAGTTGGCTGGTGTGGCGATCACCTTTTTGGACGATTCAGCAGCTCCTGCAGCCGGCTCTGGAAGGGAGGATCCTCACCCCTCACAGGTCTCCATGCTCTCCTCTTCATGCTTCTTGTGCTTCTCATTCAATCCAGAGACTTTCACCACCGAACCCCTGGACCTCATCATAGGCAGCCACAGACCTTTATCATGGCACCCAGAATGGAATGGTCCCTGGTTCTAGGGCTGGCCTGGCTCAAAAAATGTAATCTGCAGGCGGACTGGAGGAAGGGACTTCTAAAGTTCCCAAAGAAAGAGTCAACCTCACATGGCTGTGGCCACAAAGCAAGTAAAGACCCCAGTAGAGAAGTGGCACCTGCCTCAAGAGTTGAGTTGTTGCAGGGTATACCCCGAGAATATCACGATTTGGGCGACTTTTTAGTGAGAAGGGGTCAGATGAACTCCCTTCCCAACGGCCCACAGACTGCACCATTGAGATTGTCCCGGGGGCTAAGTTGCCGAAGCCAAAATCGTACTCAATGACCCCAAGGGAGCTAGAGGAGTTATGCAAATTTATAGACAAGAACTTGGCCCAGAGCTTCATACAACTGGCCAGAGCCAGGGTGGCCACCCTGGTCCTGTTCCGAGAAAAGATGGGTCCCTTCATCTCTGTGTGGATTATAGGGGTCTGAACACAGTGTGCATGAAAAACCTGTACCCCCTCCCACTCATGAAAGATATGCTAGCTCATCTATCAAAGGAAAAGATATTTTCTAACCTGGACTTGTGTGAAGCATACTACCGAGTCAGAATTAAGGAAGGAGATGAGTGTAAAACTGCCTTTAATTGCCCCTAGGCTGCTTTCAATTCAAGGTGCTCCTGTTTGGACTGCTATGTTTATGCAGCTGATAAACAAAGTGTTCCATGAGCACCTATATAAGGGGGTATTGGTGTACCTTGACAACATATTGATCTACAGTGAAATGAAAACCGAACACGTGGAACTGGTCAGAGCACTCCTAAATAAACTCCAGGCTGCCAACCTATATGCTAAGCTCCCAAAATGCAGTTCCACAAAGAAAAGATTAACTGCCTAGGCTATCAGATCTCCCACAAAGGGGTAGAGATGGACCCAGAGAAAGTGCTGTACTCTATTGGAGCGGGCACCTCCCCATACCAGGAAGCAGCTGCAGAGCTTTCTCAGTTTTGCAAATTTTTACAGGCAGTTCATTCCCTCCTTTGAACAAATCGCTTTCCCCATCACTAACTTGCTAAAGACAAAGGAGGTGTACAAACTGAAACCCAGCCAGCCACTAAAGTGGACTATGGAATGACAAGTGATGTTTGAAAAACTAAAGAGACATTTTTCCACTGAGCCAGTATTGAGGCATCCAGACCCTGAAAAGCCTTTCATGATTCAAGCCGATGCCAGCGATCTGACTATGGGAGTGGTGTTGCTCCAAGAAAATGACCAGGGCCAACTACAGCCTTGTGTCTACACATCAAAAAAAATGAGCAGTGTGGGGAAAAGAGGCCTATGCCCTCCTCACTTGGCGATACTTCTTAGAGGAGAGCAAAATCCCTTTCCAAGTTTGGACTGATCACAAAAACCTAGAAGCCCTGAAAATCCCAAGGAAGCTGTCTCCTAAACAGGCATGGTGGGCCCAGCATTTTCAGTGCTTCAATTTTACTCTCCGCTACCTACTGGGAGGGAAGAACTTTATGGCCAATGCTCTGTCGAGACTTCCCCAGTATAACAGTACCAAAGCTGAAATTGTCAAGCCCCTGCTCCCAGCAAAACAGCTGGTGGCTCCAATGACCATGAGAGCACAGAAAAAAGGAGCCCAGCCACTAGATAATACCACTACCCTCATTTTCAAGCAAGCCCTAGAGAAAGATGAGTAGTTCCTGAGCCACAAGAACCTTTGCTCCATGCAGGAGGGCTAGCCTGGATAGGAGGGAAGTTGTATGTCCCTACAAGTCAGAGACTAAAGACTATGCAAAACTGCCATGATTTGAAACAGGCAGGGCACTTTGGATTCATAAAAACATTACACCTTTTAAAGAGACAGTTTTGGTGACCATCCCTAAAGGACATTGAGAGCTATATGGCTAGCTGCCCACCTGCACAGCAGCTAAACGGAAACAAGGGAAAACCTGCAATCCATTGCTGATCCTTCAGCACTCTGGAGAGAGATTTCTATGGATTTTATCATAGAGTTGCCAGAAAGTTCAGGAAATACAGTAATCTAAGTAGTGACTGACCTATTTTCAAAACAGGTTCACTTCATCCTGTGTCAGAAGATCCCTATGGCTAAAACTCTGGCAAAGCTGTTCCCACATCACATATATCGCTTACATGGAGCCCCACATTGAATAATTTCTGAGGGGGGGGGTCTAATTCACTTCAAAGTTTTGGAAGCCTTTCTGGAACTTTTGGAGATGGATCGGCCTGAGTTCTAGTCATTATCCTCAAATGAATGGGGGGGGGGCAGAATGAATGAATTTAGTTCTAGAACAATACCTAAGATGCTTTATTAATTATCAACAGGATAACTGTACTGACCTCTTGCCTTTTGCTGAGGTTGCTTATAACAATGCTGTACACACTAGCACTGGCTTCACCCCTTTCAGAGTGGCTACCCAATGCCCGAACTGCCAACCAATGATCCCATCATTCCTATGTTGAAGGCATGGATTGACCAGCTAAAAAATATCTGCCCAGTCATTTGCAAAGCACTAGATGAAGGCAGAGCAGCCTACAAGACACAAGCAGACAAGAAAAGAGTGTGACCTAAACCATTCTGTGTTGGAGATGGAGTCTACCTATCTACTCAATATCTCCAGTCCCTACAACCCTCTAAGAAATTAGGCCCAAAGCACTACACAAGCAGGAGAAGCAGCCCAAAGCACTGTGCGAGCAGCAAAAGCAGCTCGAAGTGCTGCACGAGCAGCAGAGGTGGCCCGAAGCACCATGTGGCATCCTGCCGCGAGCAGCGGCAATGGTGCAATGCACCACATGGCATCTGGCCTCAAGTGGCAAGCGGCCGCAGAAGTCAAGCAGCAGCGCGACAGGTGTCGGGATGTGGGAGCCTGGCTGTGGTGGTCCTACCAGTAAGGTAAGTGGGTGCAGGGCACATGGGGCCATCCAGAGCTCTCAATACCTTTGCACCTCTGGATTGGCTCCTATGGACTGGACAGTTGGGAGGAGTTTTGAACAATGGGTTTTAACAGCGATTTCACATGGGAACTTCAGATTCTGCCTACTTCTTCCTGCTTTCACTATCTCTCAATAATAGCTCCTTTTGAAATCCTACCAGTTTCAAGAGTTCTGCTTTCTTGAGGGAAGCAGCTGAGGCAGGGCCTTACAAATGGTCATGAGTGTGAAAAACAATAATAAGTCACATTTTTCAGTACTGTTGTAACTTCAAATAGTCACTAAATGAACTTGTAAGTCAAGGACTATCTGTAAACTGATATTAATTGGAGAAACATATTTTGGAGATTACAAAGGTAGAATAAAAATTACACCACCTTCTGACAACTCCCAGAAGCTTCCCATCGAGATCTTTGCTTTTCAGTTAGTTGTATATTTAACTGTGATCTCATATGCTTGTCCAATGTAAACAAATCTGCAAATGTTATCTATACATTGTTAGCATTCCAAAATGGCAGCATATATTCTTAAAGAATTCATCTCTAATTCTTGCAAATTTTCTTTTCATCCTGGAAGTCAGGCCAAATCTGTAGCAACTCCTCTGGCTCAAAGTGATGTACAACCACTAACTTTGAGAATTTGCACTTCTCATAGCTGATTTTATACATCTTGAAGAGGCCCCAGGGACTGTATGTCACATTGATGCCCAGTTCATACAAACAGATTCCCATGAAGGAACCTTCCATGTTAATTACCTTAATGGTATGAGCAACATGGTAGATCTTTTGGACCAGATCTCCAGAAAATATATACCCAGGCCCACCAGTGTAAAGTGGGTAAGTGTCATTAGAATATATCTCCCAGGGAACATACCATTTAAATGCTTTATTAGGCAGTGGCTTTGTGTTCCGATAAATGTACCCTGTCATATAGTCTGGGGTTAAATGGGGTTGTAATAGTTGTGACACCTTATAGTTCACATTGAGAAAGATGTCAGTATCTGCCTTCATCACATAGATGGCATTGGGACAGAACTTGCTTATCCACTCCGTGCCCATTAGAGTTTTTAGGGTGAGGTTGTTGTAAGTGTCCAGGAAATTTTGCTGGATAATATCTTTGTGGATGGAACTTTCCTCATCCAAAAGACTTTGAAGCCAGGATCCAAAGACTTGGTGGTTACCAGAGAGAAAAAGACAGACCATGGAAATATAATCTACTGAGTTCTCATTTCTCCATGTATGCTTGATGGCCTGTCTTGCAACAAAATATTTAGATTTTGTTACCACCAGCAAGACTAAAAAAGGGTTCCTTTCCTGACATTTATTTGGCTCTTTGAGAAGAAAATTAAGATCTTTAGAGTAAACAATTTCCAAAGGATGTTGCGTGGCTGTTGAAGGTGCGAGAGGCTGCAGATCCAAAGAACTATTTTTCTTTGCCTTCTCAAATATATCTTTCCATTTAAATTCTGGGCTACTTTGAAGTTTCTGGTGGAGAGCCAAAGTTCCAAGATGCTCTCTTTCAGTTCTCAAAACAAACAGAAACAGAAAGATGGAACAAAACAAGAGCACCACAGTTGGCAAATCTTGCATCTGGGATAGGAACACGGTGACCCTCAAAGTTCTGGAAAGGAGGAGAAAGAAATAGGGAAGGCAATATCTAAGAGAAAGATTGTTGCATACTTTGTCCTCCTTTGCAGAGAAAACCTACAAAGAGAAGACAAAGGAATATTGTTATATAAGAAAATATAAGAAAATACTATTTGCTTTTACACAAATACTTAACAAGCAAATATCCATCACTCTGTTTTATTTTGAGACTTATCTACTATTATATATTCCCATGGTATACATTTTAAAAAGAAATTACATGTTATTTTTAATTTTCCCTCAAACTTCTGAAATTCTTGACATAGTAGATGTCTTGTACTTAACATTCTTTGAGAAGAAGATAAATCCTAAAAAAAAATTGTCAAAATGCTGACACCATCTCCCTAACATTTTTGGAATGTTTTCACAGAGAGAGTAGCACAATACATCAGCCATACTGGTTTAAACCAAACTTAGACACAGGACGGAATCAATATACCAGTCACTATTTTGCTAATCCAACACCAATTGAAAATTGGGGGGAGGGAAGTGGGGGCCTGAGAAGACCTGGTCCTGCCTCCTAGGCATAGACCAAAACTAAAGCCTTATAAATATTTGAGTCACTCACATTTAGAGTGAGATGCCTCATTTAGAGTGAGATGTCTGTCTCCTAACAAATTGTAACAAATATTGATGGCCTGTTTTTATAGACATACAAACTGAGAATGGACAGGTAGGTAGGCAGTAGATTACCAGACCCAAACCTCAGCTGAACTTCCAGGGTGAGGGATGAGGAAAACAACCAGGGGTGGGTTGTCCTGGATGTCATTGTCAGTCTATCAGTAGTGATGGGCTGATGATATCTAAATGCCTGCTCCTTAGTTTGCAGACCTTCAAGCCATGGAGGCTGAGGAGGGGCACAATCCGCCTATTTAAAAAAAAGGTTTTCCAACACTTGGCTTAGAGAATTAAGATGGAATTTATTGTATGTATCCCACAAACAATAGCAGATTAACAGTTGGAAGGGATCTTGGAGGTCTTTTAGTCCAACCCCCTACTTGGACAGGAAACCCTATCCCATTTCAGAAAAATGGTTGTCCAATATCTTCTTAAAAACGTCCAGTGTTGGAGCATTCACAACTTCTGGAGGCAAGTTGTTTCACCGATTAATTGTTCTATCAGGAAATTTCTCCTTAGTTCAAGGTTGCTTTTCTCCTTGATTAGTTTCCATCCATTGCTTCTTGTCCTGCCTTCAGATGCTTTGGAGAATAGCTTGACCCTCTCTTCTTTGGGGCAACTCCTATTGGGACACTGCTATCATGTCACCCCTTGTCCTTCTCTTTATTAGACTAGACATTCCCAATTCCAGCAACCGCTCCTTATATGTTTTAATCTCCAGTCCCCTAATCATCTTTGTTGCTCTTCTCTGCACTCTTTCTAGAGTCTTAACATCTTTTTTACATTGTAGTGATCAAAACTGGATGCAGTATTCTAAGTGTGGTCTTACCAAGGCATTATAAAGTGGTATTAACACTTCACATGATCTTAATTCTATCTCTCTGTTAATGCAGCCTAGAATTGTATTGGCTTTTTTGGCAACTGCAGCACACTGCTGGCTCATATTTAGGTGATTGTCCAATAGGACTCAAGATCCCTCTCACAGTTACTACTATTGAGCCAGGTACCACCTGTGCATTTGGTTTTTCTTGCCTAAATGTAGAACCTTTCACCATTGAATTTCCTTTAGTTAGATAGCACCCATAGTTCAAGTCTGTCAAGATCCTTTGTATCTTAAGCCTGTATTCTGGAGTGTTGGCTATTCCTGCCATCTTGGTGTCATCTGCAAATTTGATGAGTTCCCCATCTATCCCCTCATCAAATCATTGATGATGTTGCAGAGTACTGGGCCTAAAACAGAGCCTTGGGGTACCCCACTGCATACTTCCCTCTATGTAGACGTAGTTCCATTAAGGACTACACATTGAGTGAGGTTTGTCAGCCAGTTAAAAATCCATCTTGTGGTGATGCTGTCTAACTCACATTTTTCTTATGAAGTAGTAGACTGTGATCTACTTTATCAAATGCTTTACTAAAGTCCAAGTAAATTATATCCACAGCAGTCCTCTGGTCCACTAATTTTGTCACTTTGTCAAAGAATGCAATAAAATGTGTCTGGCATGATCTATTTTTGACAAACCCATGTTGGCTTTTGGTTATGACTTTGTTTGCCTCTAGGTTTTCGCTGATTCGTTGCTTGATTATCTTTTCCAGAATCTTCCCAGGTATTGAGCTCAGGCTGATAGGTCTGTGGTTTCCTGGATCTATTTTTTTTTTCTTTTTTGAAGATGGGAACTACATCAGCTCTTTTCCAGTCCTCTGGTAGTTCCCTGGTACTCCAGGATATTTGAAACATATAGTTCAGTGGTTCTGAGATCACATCTGCCATTTCCTTCAGAACCTTGGGTGTAATCCATCTGGTCCTGGTGATTTGAACTTGTCTGGGGTAGAAGACTGGAGTGCTGGGATTCAAAAGTGATTTAATAAATTATGGGAAGAGATTCAAAAACCTGTACCATTGATATTTAATAATGTTCCCAAATTAATAGAAAAATTATGCTTTATATGAGTATGTTTGGTGTTTCATTATATATTTTTTCCTCTCCAATCACAACTGACATCTACAAAAAAGACCACTTTTTTTATTGAAATTTTTATAAACTTTTTACAATAAAATCCCTCCCCCCTCCCTCCCCCCCTCCCCCCATAACCTTCCCCCCCTTCCCAGAGCTGAATACAGAGCTAAAAAAACAGAAAAAAACATAAAAATTAAATAAACATCAATCAACTGTACATAAATCCTAAAAAAATTTAAAAAAAACACTTTAACTCCAATACATTAAAATCAACAAATCTAACCATAACAACTTTACACTATAGATTATTCAAAAGCTAAATAATACTTTCTAATCCCATATTTATTCTGAACAAAATTTACCCATCTTTTCCACACAGAATTATATCTCTCTTGTGAATGGTCTTTCAGATAAGCCGAAATTTTAGCCATTTCTGATAAATAAGAAACTTTAAGAAACCATTCTTCTAAAGTAGGCAAGGAATCTTTCTTCCAATATTGCCCAATCAATAACCTTGCCGCCGTAATTAAATTCAACATTAAAATAATCTCCTTACTATCACAATCTTCAATAATACCTAACAAAAATAATTGTGGTGTAAATTTTATCCTTCTATTAAAAATTTTTTGAATGTTCCACCAAATCTTAATCCAAAAAGCCTTTATATTTCTACAAGACCACCAAATATGATAATACGTTGCATCCAAACAACCACATCTCCAACATTTGGGCTGTAGATTAGGATACATACGAGACATCTTTTGTGGATCAAGGTGCCATCTATAAAGCATTTTATAAAAAATTTCTTACAAATTTTGAGCTTGGGTAAACTTAACATTCCTCACCCAAATTATCTCCCATGTATCTAATGGAATCGCTTCTTCAAAATTTTGAGCCCACTTAACCATACAATCCTTAACTAATTCTGTTTCTGAATCCAATTCCACTAAAACATTATAAACTCTTTTTATATGGGCTCGATTTTGGTCTTTAATTTGTTTCACCAAATTCACATCTTCCATAATAAAACCCACTTTTTGATCTATACTCCATCTTTTTAATAACTGCCTATACTGAAACCAAGAATAAATAATATTTTCTTGCATTAATTCCTCCATCGATTTCAATTACCACTTATCCCCTTCCCGCTTAAGCAATTGCTTGTAAGAAATCCTATCCATTTTCACTCCTTTCCTTATCCCTTCTATAGCGTGCCCAGGAATTCCCCACAATGGTATTCTAGAATTTGATCTATAATATTTCTTCCAGACACACAATAAAGCAAATCTTAAAACATGGGATTTAAAAACCCTGTCCACCTTTTTATTATAAATTAAATATGCGTGCCATCGAAATAATAAATTCCATCCTTCCAACAGAAGTATGTCTGAATTTGTTAAGTTAACCCAATCACTAATCAAAGTTAAAACCACCACATCATAATACAATTTTAAATTCGGCACCTTGAGTCCACCTCTCTCTCGAACATCTTGAATAATTTTAAGCTTAACTCTTGGTTTTTTCCAAGCCCAGATAAATCTATTAATACCCTTCTGCCATTCTTCTAAATTTACCTCTTTCTTTAAAATAAGTATCATTTGAAACAAGAAAAGAAATTTTGGCAGAACATTCATTTTAACTGCAAAAGAGACCACTTTTGTTATTCAATAAATATAAATCTTGCAGGGGAAATTTAGTCCAATATCCTCTCTCTGGCACCCCTTTATTGGCCAATGCATCCAGAAGAGAACAGTGCAAAGAAAGACAAATTTAACATTAATATAATATAATTTATCATTTTATTAAGGACAATATTGTGAGATTTAGTTGGAGGTTTTGTTGAGGTCCAGGTATCCCTTATCTAAAAAACTCCTCTGATGTACCAAGAAATAAGGAGATAAACCAAGCCCTATGAGGACTGTTCAAAGAATCTAGGCATATCTAGAGACTTCCAGTTTGTGCTTGTAGTGCATGGCCGCGTGAGAACAGACCTCCGCTCCCAACTGCTAATTTCACCCTAGATGAGTCCGAAGATGGGTCCGAAGTCGCCCTGGAGAGGTGACCGCGAAGGAGGGGCACCCTGTTGATCATCAAGTGATGGCAATCACTTCATTTGATCTGGGAAAAGCCCTCCAAACCCGACAGGAGAAAGGCTAGCCGTGTGCCAGCGTCTAGCCCAAACTACTGCAGCCGAAGTCCAAGAGCACTACTAAGAATAGCGTGCTTGGAATTGGTGAGAGTATTTGATCTTTTCTCCCTTATTTTACAACCAGTCCCTGGGAAAGATCCCCAAAGCAAACAACCTCCAAAAGTGAGGGGAGGGGACTACATCCCCATTCCCCCATAGACGGAAGCGGCAAATTAACCTTTAAGGAGGAAAGAACCTTATTGAAATTAAATTCAAAATACTACAATCTGATCAAACTTAGAAACTAAAATAAACTGCTATGATTATGTTCTAAAGGATTTTAATTGAATTACATAAAAAAAAGAAAAATAAGAAAAAATTTGTCTGAAAGAGCTGGAAAATAAATATTTGCTGACATCTAGTGGACAATGAGAATATAGCACATTAAAGACAATGCCCAGAAACAAAGAAAAAAAAATCTGTTCCCATGAACTCTAATAACCTTTAAGAAGATAGTTGCTAAGGAATAGAGAAGAGATTGCATTCTGGGCCAGCTATAAGATTGGAAAGTGTTTGAAGGAAAAGAAATACTTTGATTGTGGTTTAAATTTATGAATTGTTTAAAAACTTTGATTTATGATAAATTATTGAGAAGGGAAGTTACAGGAAGGATTTAAGCTGGCTAAATATATTGAATTGACAATTGACTCCTGAAAGAAAGAATTGTTATAAAACCTTGACAACTGAAAATTATAGTGGATTACAAAAATTATATATAAAAACAAAAACTATACAAAATTCCCCTTTATGGATTACTGCCTTGTTGTGGCGAAGGGGCTTGCATAACTCAATGAAGCTATAAGCTATGCCGTGCAGGGCCACCCAAGATGGACAGGTTATAGCAGAGAGTTCTGACAAAATGTGATCCACTGGAGAAGGAAATGGCAAACCACTCCAGTATCTTTGCCATGAAAACCCCATGGACATTACTAAAAGGCAAAAAGATATGACGCTGGAAGATGAACCCCTCAGGTCAGAAGGTTTCCAATATGCTACTGGGGAAGAGCAGAGGGCTAGTACTAGTAGCGCCAGAAAGAATGAAGCGACTGGGCCAAAGCCGAAAGGACGCTCAGCTGTGGATATATCTAGTGGTGAAAGGAAAGTCCGATGCTGTAAAGATTTTTTCTCCATAGGAACCTGGAATGTAAGATCCATGAATCAAGGCAAGCTAGACGTAGTCAAAAAAGAGATGACAAGACTGAACATCGACATCTTAGGAATCAGCGAACTAAAATGGACAGGAATGGGTGAATTTAACTCAGATGACCATCAGGTATACTACTGTGGGCAAGAATCCCTCAGAAGAAATGGAGTAGCCTTCATAGTCAATAAAAGAATAGGAAAAGCAATACTGGGATACAATCCCCAAAATGACAGAATGATCTCAATTCGAATCCAAGGCAAACCATTCAATATCACAATAGTCCAAATCTATGCCCCAACCACTGGTGCTGAAGAGGATGAAATTGACCGGTTCTATGAAGCCCTACAGCACCTTATAGAATTAACACCAAAAAATGATGTCCTTATCATCATGGGGGATTGGAATGCTAAGGTAGGAAGCCAAAAGATAACCGGAATAACAGGCAAGTTTGGCCTTGGAGTACAAAATGAAGCAGGGCACAGGCTAATAGAATTTTGTCAAGAGAATACGATGGTCATAACAAACACTCTTTTCCAACAACCCAAGAGACGGCTCTACACATGGACATCACCAGACGGTCAACATAGAAATCAGATTGACTATGTGCTCTGCAGCCAAAGATGGAGAAGCTCTATACAGTCAGTAAAAACAAGACCAGGAGCTGACTGTGGCTCAGATCATGAGCTTCTCGTTGCAAAATTTAGGCTTAAATTGAAAAAAGTAGGGAAAAGCACTAGGCCACTCAGGTATGAACTAAATCATATTCCTGATGAATATACAGTAGAGGTGACAAATAGATTTAAGGAACTGGATCTGATAGACAGAGTGCCTGAAGAACTATGGATGGAAGTTCGCAACATTGTACAAGAGGTAGCAACTAAAACCATCCCAAAGAAAAAGAAATGCAAGAAAGCAAAATGGCTGTCTGAGGAAGCTTTGCAAATAGCTGAGGAAAGAAGGGAAGCGAAAGGCAAGGGAAAAGAGAAAGATACACCCAATTGAATGCAGAATTCCAGAGAGTAGCTAGAAGAGATAAGAATGCCTTCTTAAATGAACAGTGCAAAGAAATAGAAGAAAACAACAGAATAGGGAGGACCAGAGATCTCTTCAAGAAAATTGGAGATATGAAGGGAACGTTTCATGCAAAGATGGGCATGATAAAGGACCAAAATGGCAGAGACCTAACAGAGGCAGAAGAGATTAAGAAGAGATGGGCTTCCGGTACGAGGCGACGGCGATGGCGGCTACTTTGTAGCCGTCCAGCTGGGAAGGTGTCAGAACCGCGGAGCGCAGCGTCTATCAGCTGGCCCGCGGCTCGGAATTCCCTTCCCGGGCAAAGGGAAGAGATAGAGAATGCAGGAGTAGAGGTAGAATCCCTGCACTCCCTCTGGATTTTTTCCTAGAGGGGGTGAATGGAGCGTTCCCTCGGAGCTCCTGCTGATCTCCACCTCCCAGCTGTTTTTGCTTTCTAGGAAGCAAAAGAAACCGCCGCTTCTATCTCCGTGCCTATAGTGTATTGGTGAGTAGTTTTTTTATTATAACGGACAGAGTGGTTTAAAGGATTTTTTTATATAGTTTAGGCTTTTAATTTCTTTTTATTTAGCTTTGATTATTTCTCCTTTGTTCTTTTTATTAGTTTGGACAAAGGAATTAAGATGGCGTTTTGAAAGTGTCGGAGTTTTTTTTTCCTTGCCTTTTGCTTCATTTTTCTTTTTTCTCTTTAAGGACTGGATTTTGCTTTTGCTTTTGGTATTGAATTCCTTTTTTTGATTTCTTTTTTGGTTTTTTCTCTCTGGATTTCTAAGGATTATAGTGTTTTTGCTGTCTCTTTTAAAAGAAGGAAAAACTTTTTTTCTTTCTCCCCCTCCTTTCTTTTTTTGGGGGAAAGGGAAGTGATTTAAAATGGCCTCAAAGAGACAGCCGCCTTCTACAATATCCAAGGTGGTTTCTTCTCCTATAACCTCTACTGCACAACCACAACAACAATCTAAACATGCACCACCGGCTCAGCCACCACCCTCTCCTCCTTTGCCAGGATTTTCAGCACAAGAGGCTAGAGGCATAATGGGAGATGCTGTAGCTCAACTGAGAGAGGAAATGAAGCAATTTGCTATACAGATTAAATCAGACATTAAATCTGACTTTAAAGAAGAGATAAGTGGGATAAAGGATCAAATGGAAGATAATAACAACATTTTGCGACAAGATATACTTGCAGCAGTCTCAGGCTTGGCTACGGTGGTGGTGAAGCTGGATGCAAGACTGGAGGAAGTCGAAGATAAAGTTGATTCTTTTGATGACAAAATCCAAGAGGTGGAAAGGAAGGTGGAGACTTCACAAGAAGATATTTTGATGTTTCAGTACAGACAGATGGAATATGCCTTGAGGATCAGAGGCCTCAAGGAAGATAAGAATCAAGATTTGATGGAGGTGGTCCTTACTGATTTAGCTGTGGTTTTGAATATGGATAAAGGAGAATTGCGTGGAGAAGTGGAAAAAATTTATAGACTTAACTCTTGGATTGCTAAGCAGAAGAATTTGCCTAGAGATGTGGTGATTTATTTTACAAAGAAGTCTCTGCGTAATGAGATTATACAAGCCTTTTATAATAAAAGATTCCAGATCGCTGCCCAAGATGTCATTATCTTAAAGGAAATACCATCAAGAATTCTAAGAAGCAGGAAAGATTTTGCTTTTCTAGCTAATGAGCTTAAAGCTAGATTGATGCCATTTAGATGGGAAATCCTGACGGGTATTGTTTTGAGCCATGCGGGGACACGTCACAGATTGAATACGGTTGATAAAGCTAGAGAGTTTTATAACACAGTCCTGGGTGCAGGCTCAATTTTACCTGTTCAGAAATCTTTGAGTGGTAAAGAGGTGGAGCAGCAATCCGAGGCATTAGGTTTGGTTTCCGCTGGGATGCTGCAAGCTGAATGGCAACGCCAAACGGAGGTTAAAGAGCAGAGAATGACTCATGCAGCTTATAGACGTAAAGAGAAGGAGCAACGTAAGAAAGAGGCTAAAGAAACTTCTTCTGAAAGTGCATCATCGCCGGTGGGAGGAGCAAGACCCAAGAGTTATGCAACACATGCAGCAATGGCAGATCTTGAAGGTGTCTTCTCCAGGCTGCGGACCAAGAGTGATGGCAAAGTTTCTGACCTGGAATGTTAATGGATTGAACTCTCCTCAGAAAAGGAAAAAAATCTTTTATTATTTGAAGCAACACAACAATGATGTTATTTGCTTACAGGAAACTCATATTTTACTTAAGGATCAGAAATATTTAGTTAATGCTCGTTTGGGATCTCACTTTGTATCTTCTGCTCCTGGGAAAAAGGGGGGAGTTGTTATTTATGTTAAACAAAATTTACCAGCTTGTCTGGTGGAATCAGATCCCCAGGGAAGATATGTGATGCTTGAACTTGGTTTATATGGTAAGAAAGTACTTATAGTGGGACTTTATGCACCAAATCAGCAACAGGAACAATTTTATAAGTTGTTACATCAAAAAATAACATTGCTGGACTATAGATCCGTGGTTTTAATGGGTGATTGGAATGGTGTCTTAGATATACAAAGGGATAAGAAAGGTTCTTCTCCTTTTTTTAAACAAGCAAAATTACCCAAAGCCTTTTTTGATATGAAGGAGGATTGGGAATTAAGGGACTATTGGTGGGAATGTAACCAAGAGGAGAGAGATTTCACTTTTTTTTCTGATAGACACCAATCCTTTTCAAGAATTGACTTTTTTTTTATTACAACGGACTTGTACAATAGAGTAAAGAATGTAAAGATTTTTCCTAGATCATTGACGGATCATAGCCCAGTTTGGCTGGAGTTGACTCAAGAAAAAGAGGAGAGAAGATCCTGGAGAGTGAATGAAAATTTGTTTAGACAAGAGAAGAATGTTCAAAAGTTAAAGGAGTGTTTAAAGGATTATTTTGTTTTGAATATGTATAAGGGGACTTCAATCTCAATGGTATGGGATGCAGGTAAAGCATTTATGCGTGGTGTTTTGATAAAAATGAATAATTGTTATAAGCGAAAGCAGACTCAGAAACGTAAAGAAATGGAAGATGAAATTAAATCAAAAGAGAAGTCCTTGATTTTAAATCCTTCTGATGAAAGTATTAAAGAATCTTTAAAGTTATTAAGGTCACAATTTAATATGTTGTTAGCAGATCAAGCTGCAACTAACTTGTTGTTTATGAAACAAAATACATTTTGTAATGCCAATAAGCCAGGGAGGTGGTTGGCTTATAAATTAAGAAAGAAACAGAGACAGAGAATAATAGAGAAAATAAACTACAAGGGTAAAATAGTTTCTCAGAAGGAATGGATTAAGAAATCCTTTTTAGACTATTACCAAAAGTTATATAAATCTACTAATGTGCAGATATTAGATATAAATAAATATTTAAGTGAGGTTAATTTCCCTAGACTGACAGAGGATCAGAAACATGAAATTAATGGGATAATTACTAAGGAGGAAATTGCGTCAGCAATTCAACAATTGAAATCAGGGAAAGCACCGGGTACGGATGGGTTAACAGCTGTTTATTATAAAGCTTTAATGGAGGAGATGATCCAACCATTAGGTGATCTTTTTAATGGTATTTTACAGGGTTCAGAGATCCCTCCTTCATGGCGTAGTGCTTTTATATCATTGATTCCAAAGGAGGATCAAGATCTTACTTTACCAAAGAATTATAGGCCCATATCTCTTTTAAATGTGGATTATAAGATATTTGTTAAAATTTTGGTAAACAGGTTTATGAGGGTTGTGCCTTATCTTGTGCATAAAGATCAATCTGGGTTTATAACTGGAAGGTATATGAAAAATAATGTTAGACAAATCATTAATGTATTAGAATATTTAGATAAGAACAACCAAGTCTCTGCAGGGCTGATATTTTTAGATGCTGAAAAAGCATTTGATCAATTGAATTGGCATTTTATGTTAAGAGTAATGGAAGAGATGAATTTTGGTGAAAATATATTACAAGCTCTTACGGTAATATATCAAAAACAAACGGCGCAACTGATTGTTAATGGAGGTTTGTCAGAGGTTTTTACAATAGAGAAAGGTACTAGGCAGGGGTGTCCATTATCACCACTGTTGTTTGTTTTAACATTGGAAATATTGTTGATTAAAATTCGAGAGTCGCAGGAAATTAAAGGAATAGAAGTTAACAAAAAAGAATATAAGTTAAGAGCCTTTGCGGATGACTTGGTTGTTACTTTGTCGCAACCTGTTCATTCTGCAGTAAAACTATTACAGTTGATTCATTATTATGGTTTGGTCTCGGGTTTCAAGATTAATGTTAATAAGACTAAAATTCTACCTAAAAATATGACTAGTCAGGAGAAGCAGACCTTGGCTATCTCGACGGGTTTTGAAATTGTTAATAAGGTAAAATATTTGGGGGTGATGTTATCTGTTTCTAATGCAAAATTATTTAAAAATAATTATGAAAAGTTGTGGGTTAGGGTACAGAATGATTTGAAGAATTGGGAGAAGTTGCAATTATCCCTCATGGGAAGAATTGCAGTGATAAAAATGAATATTCTACCCAAGTTTCTCTTTTTGTTTCAGATGCTACCGATTTTGAAGAATGAGATTAATTTAAGTGAATGGCAGAAAGGCCTTAATAAATTTATTTGGGCAGGGAAAAAGCCAAGGGTTAAGTTTAAAATTATGCAAGACTTTCGTGAGAGGGGTGGACTCAAGGTACCGAATTTGAAATTATATTATGATGCGGTGGTTTTAACACTAATTAGTGATTGGGTAAATTTGACAAATCCTGAGATACTCCATCTAGAGGGATGGGATTTACTTTTTGGATGGCATGCCTATTTAATATTTAATAAAAAGATCGACTGGGTTTTTAAATCTCATATTATAAGAATCTCTTTACTTAGGGTTTGGAGAAAATATTATAAAAGTGATTTTAAAATACCATTATGGGCTATACCTTGGCATGCGATAGAAGGAATAAAAAGAGGGGCTAAAATGGACATGGTGTCTTATAGACAGTTACTTAGGTGGGATAGACAAAACTGGCAGTTAAAATCACGGGAAGAGTTAACACAAGAAAATATTATTTATTCTTGGTTCCAATATAGGCAATTAGCAGATAGATGGAAGGTGGATTGTAAGGTGGGTTTTCTTAGAGAAGATGAAAATTTTATTAAGCAAGTGAAGGATCAAAGACAAACCCACATTAAGAGAATTTATGGGGTTTTAGTTGAATTGGATTCAGAAACGGAACTAATTAAAGATTGTATGATCAGATGGGCGCAGAATTTTGGTGAGCCAGTTCCATTGGACACCTGGGAAACTATTTGGGTTAGAAATGTCAAATTTACACAAGCACAGAATTTAAGGGAGAATTTTTATAAAATGTTTTATAGATGGCACCTTGATCCACAAAAAAATGTCTCTTATGTACCCTGACCTACAACCTAAATGTTGGAGATGTGGGTGTATGGATGCTACTTATTACCATATTTGGTGGTCATGCAGAGAGATAAAAGCATTTTGGATTAAGATATGGTGGAATATCCAGAGAATTTTTAAAAGGAGGGTAAAATTTACTCTGCAATTATTTTTGTTGGGTATAGTTACTGATTGTGATACAAAGGAGGTTATATTGATGTTAAATTTGATTACAGCCGCGAGGCTGTTAGTTGGACAATACTGGAAGAAGGAATCTTTGCCTACACTGCAGGAATGGTTTTTTAAAGTGTCTAATTTGGCGGAAATGGCAAAGATTTCGGCTTTTTTAAAGCAACAAACGCAAGAGAAATTTCTTGTTGTTTGGGATAAATGGATAAAATTTATACAGTTTAAAATGGATATTAAAACATATTATATAGTTTTTTCTTAATTTTTATTCTTTTATATATATATATATATATATATATATATTTTAAAATATAATTTTTCTAATTGTTTTTTTAATTAAGCCTATATTCTGCTCTGGGAAGCTCGGGGGGGGAAGGGTGGGTGCTTGGGGGAGGTTGGGGAAGGGAGGGTTTTTTATGTAATGTTTAGTTTTTTCCTTGTATATGTTTTTTGTCTTTGTATTGTTTTGTTTTTTTCCTTTTTTGTAAAATTTATAAAACTTTTAATAAAAATAGCATTTCCCGAAAAAAAAATAAAAAAAAAAATAAGAAGAGATGGCAAAACTACACAGAAGAACTATACAAGAATGAGCTTAACATCCCAGATAACCACAATGAGATGGTCACTGACCTCGAACCAGACATCCTAGAATGTGAAGTGAAATGGGCCTTAGAAAATCTGAGCAACAACAAAGCTAGTGGAGGTGACAGTATTCCAGCTGAGCTATTCAAAATCTTAAAAGACGATGCAGTAAAAGTGCTACACTCAATTTGCCAGCAAATTTGGAAAACTCAACAGTGGCCACAGGATTGGAAAAGGTCAGTTTACATTCCAATTCCAAAGAAAGGCAATGCCAAAGAATGTTCAAACTATCGCACCATTGCACTCATTTCACATGCTAGTAAAGTTATGCTTAAAATCCTACAAGCTAGACTCCAGCAGTATGTGGATCGAGAACTACCAGAAGTACAGGCAGGATTTCGAAGAGGCAGAGGAACTAGAGATCAAATTGCCAACATACGCTGGATCATGGAGAAAGCTAGGGAGTTCCAGAAAAACATCTACTTCTGCTTCATTGACTATGCTAAAGCCTTTGATTGTGTGGATCACAACAAATTGTGGCAAGTTCTTAAAGAGATGGGAGTACCAGACCATCTCATTTGTCTCTTGAGAAACCTATATGCGGGTCAAGAAGCAACAGTGAGAACTGGACACGGAACCACTGATTGGTTCAAAATTGGAAAAGGAGTCAGGCAAGGATGTATACTGTCGCCCTGCCTATTTAACTTATATGCAGAGCACATCATGAGAAAGGCAGAGCTAGATGAATCAAAAGTTGGAATTAAGATTGCCGGGAGAAATATCAACAACCTAAGATATGCAGATGATACCATTCTAATGGCAGAAAGTGAAGAGGAACTAAAGAGCCTCTTGATGCGGGTGAAGAAGGAGAGTGCAAAAGTTGGCTTGAAACTCAACATTAAGAAAACCAAAATCATGGCATCTGGCCCTCTCAATTCCTGGCAAATAGATGGGGAAGAAATGGAGGTAGTGACAGATTTTATTTTTCTGGGCTCCAAGATCACCTCAGATGGGGACTGCAGCCAAGAAATTAAAAGACGCTTGCTCCTGGGGAGGAAAGCTATGGCAAATCTAGACAGCATACTAAAAAGCAGAGACATCACCCTGCCAACAAAAGTGCGTATAGTCCAGGCCATGGTTTTCCCAGTTGCAATGTATGGCTGTGAAAGTTGGACCATAAGAAAGGCTGAGCGCCAAAGAATTGAGGCCTTTGAATTATGGTGCTGGAGAAGACTCCTTGGACTGCAAGGCGTTCAAACCGGTCAGTCCTAAAAGAGATCAACCCCGACTGCTCTTTAGAAGGCCAGATCCTGAAGTTGAAACTCAAATACTTTGGCCACCTAATGAGAAGGAAGGACTCACTGGAGAAGGGCCTAATGCTGGGAAAGATTGAGGGTAATAGAAGAAGGGGACGACAGAGAATGAGATGGCTGGATGGAGTCACTGAAGCAGTAGGTGTGAACTTAAATGGACTCCAGAAGATGGTAGAGGACAGGAAGACCTGGAGGAACGTTGTCCATGGGGTCACGATGGGTCGGACACAACTTCGCAATTAACAACAAGTGCCCAGAATCATTCACAGTATTTCCCAGTTACAGAGTAGAGAGATTTATTTAGTGTATGGCATATCATACATGGACTAGCAATATACAATATATTAACATTTCACCTAGATTAGTAAAACACAATAAAATATAAATGTTAAAAAGATCTATGTTCAAATACCAATGTCTCTAGACCAGTGGTTCTCTACCTATGGGTCGGGACCCCATTTGGGGTCAAACGACCATTTCATGGGGGTTGCCAAACAACACAGTCCGCCATTTTTTCCCCCTTTTCCTTAGCTGTGCTACTCCCTTTTATTCTATTGGCTTTTGAAAGCCAATAGAATAGACTCTCTTGAATAGAGTCTAATTCTATTGGTTTTCAAAAGCCAATAGGAATTGTCCAGGCTGTCTCTGCCCTGCTGAGCCCACCAAAAGTCCCATTCTGCAAATGGTGCTGCACCCGTTGTGTAGTCCTCGATTTACGACCAGTTGAGTAGTCCTCGACTTATGATCGGTTGGGGGTCGCGGCATTAAAAAGGTTGAGAACCACTGCTCTAGACCATCTAACCACTGAAGTGCACATCATATATATTTAAAAAATAAATAAAAAATGGAATGGTATATGCCTTCAGCTTACAGCCTCTCATGATGTGATCTACAGTTTGACATGAGACCCCACAGTCACACTGAGGGGATGATAATATGCCTCATTTATATAAAGAGTCCCCTGTGAGGTGTGAATCGTATTCAGGATTGTCCATTGCTGATGTGGTAGTTCAAAGCCTGGCATTTTATTTGTAGTGTCATTTATATGTTTTCCTATGTCTAGGTGCTCAGTGACCCATTTGACTTTCCATTGGGAATCAATGTTAAAATGGTTGGGCAGATATAGTGCAAGTGCTATAGTGGGGATTTTCTGGATTTGAGTTTTCTGGCTGATAAACGAGGAAGGTCAGCATGCACTGATAGGAGTGAGTTATTCATAATTTTTCTGTTTTCCCTCACTAGTGCATCTTGTCTTTGTAAAGCTGATGATTCTAGATAGCTCAGAACAGGAAACCAGAAAGTCAGAATCATTTTAATACAACCACTTATAATCCTCATGGTGTCATTGAGTCTGGCATCCAACTTACTAGTATGGCAGCTGTTAAGAGACACAGTATTCTGCTGTAGAGTCAATCAACCCTAGTGCTGATGACCTAAGGGGGGCAGCTGAAGCTCCCCATTTAATTTCACATAATTTCTGGAGTATGTTGTTCCTATTATTGATTTTTGCTGTTGTATTCTTCAGGTGTATCTTATAGGAGAGAGTCCAGTTCAATGTTACTCCAAGATACTTTGGATGGGGATTATAGGGGAGTAAGTTGTTCTTTAAGTAGATCTTCAACACTTCATATCATAGTTTATTGTTAAGGTGGAAGCATGTAGTTATTGTTTTGTTGGTGCTAGGAGTGAGCCTCCAGCCAGTGAAGAATTTTCTCAAGATTTTAAGATTTTTGGACAGGAGGTTGCCTGCCACCTCCATGTGTTTTTCTTGTACTGCTATAGCCAAATCAGCAATGTATTCAAATTTGCATTCTCTTGTCGCCAGCATATCTGATATGAATAAGTTGAATATTGTAGGTGCCATTATAGAGCCTTGTGAGAGGCCATTGTTTAATGTTCTTACCTTATGTTGCCCCCCCCCATTATTATCTGAAAGGACTTATCACTCAGTATGTTATGAATTAGTTGATAGAGACTTTTGCAGGGGATGATATGGCACAGTTTGTATAACAATCCATCCATCCAAACTGTGTTGTATGACTCAGTTAAGTCTACGAATATGGCCATGGTTTTGAGACCTCATTGGAATCCTGCTTCAATATAGTCTGTTAGGCTTAGCACCTGGTCTACACAGCTCCAGTCTTGTTGGAAGCCGGCTTGTTCCAAAGGCAGATGCTCATCTATTATGGGACCTATCCTGTTTATAATAAATCTTTCTAGGAGTTTGTAACAGGAACAGAAAAAGGCAATTGGGTGGTAGCTTTCAAACTCTGTCTTGAAGTTTGCCAGGTTTTAGAAGTGATATTTTAGCTTTTTTGAATTCTAGTGGGAGGCAGCCATTGGAATATGTATGACAGAAATTTACCAATTCAATTCTGTGTGTACCTCCTGGAGTTTATCAGGAATTCTGATGAATGCCATTGAAGCTTGGTGCTTTATCACATTTCAGACTACCAATGGCAGTGTAAATTTTCTTTATAGAGAAAATGTTCGGCCTGACTCCCAAAAAGCTGAAAGTGTTTTTTTGATGAGAGTGGAGTATTCTTTCACCCTTGGAGCTTTGGAGAGAGATACAACTCAAGAGATTATTTGGTCAGGAGTTACATTGGGTGTCATGTGGGTTGTCTAGCTCCACCTAGGCAATAATGGTTAATACATAGCAGTGAGAGTAGAGAGAATGACTTCATACACTTTTGCTACAAATGCAGCCTAGAATTGCTTTAGTTCTGCTAACCAGAATCTATGAGCATATTCCCATGAGCGACGAATCCATGCTAGTTGTCTGCTGAAGATTTTTTCAACCATCCAAATATTTGCCAGTAATGGAAGGAAGACTCATGGAAACTGTACCATCTTAATCTCAAACTCTTAGAAGTATGGTGTTATGGTTCCGGCTAATGAAACACTTCAAAGAACTTCCAGGCATTGATTTTCCTAAAAGTTTTTATTTATGTTACAAAATGTCGGCATAGGCATAACGAAGGCTTTGCCAAGATCTAAATTCTCTTCCCCTGACCAATTAAATTATCAGCATGTTCCCTCCCTAAATTAGCTGTCATATATCATGTTATCCAATTAATGTGAAGGTCAAAGGTTTCCTTCCTCTCTCTTTCCTGGGCTTGTCCCTCCACCCTCTTCTGCTCTGCATTAACTCTAAAAATATCAGATAGTTCTGCATATTGTCAAAGCAAGAATATACAGTATTTGCAGCGTTGACATCCGGCCCCCCCTTACAAGAAGGACAGATCCTGTAAAATAAACAAAAGCATATGTTAAGGGTTATTTTTTGGTTTGTTGGGGTGTTTCACATGAAACCTTTTGACCAATCTGTCAGCTTTCATTTCACTGGATTTCACCCAGGTGGCTTCAGACAACGGGTATCCCTTCCATTGTATTAGGTACTGCAATTTCCCTTTAAAAATTCTAGAGTCAAGAATACGTTTTACTTGATAGTGGGTCTGTCCCACAACTACGAGGGGCCCAGGTGCCTTCTTCGGAGGAGGTCTTAAAGTGGAGCCCCGATAAGGCTTCAACAAGCTACAATGGAAAACTGGGTGAATTTTCCCTAAAAGTCTAGGGAGTTTTAGTTCTACTGTGACTGGGTTGATGATCCTTACTATGGGGAAAGGCCCCAAGAATTTTGGTCCCAATTTCTTAGTCTCTTCCTCCTTCCCTCCCTCTTTCCCATTGTCCCTTCCTTCTTTCCTTCCTTTCCTTCACCTCCTTCTTAGTCTCTTCCTCCTTCCCACCCTCTCTCCCATTGTCCCTTCCTTCCTTCTTTCTTTCCTTTCCTTCACCTCCCTTAGTCTCTTCCTCCTTCCTCCCTCTTTACCATTGTCCCTTCCTTCTTTCCTTCCTTTCCTTCACCTCCTTCTTAGTCTCTTCCTCCTTCCCTCCCTCTTTCCCATTGTCCCTTCCTTCTTTCCTTCCTTTCCTTCACTTCCCTCAGTCTCTTCCTCCTTCCCACCCTCTTTCCCATTGTCCCTTCCTTCTTTCCTTCCTTTCCTTCCCTTCCCTCTTAGTCCCTTCCTTCCTTCCTTCCTTCCTTCCTTCCTTCCTTCCTTCCTTCCTTCCCTCCCTCTTCGTCCCTTCCTTCCTCCCCCCCTCTGTGCCCAGGAATGGACAAGGGGAGAGAGACAGGCTGCCACAGGCAGAGAAGAGCTCTGCCCAGCTCACTTGCTCAGCTTCGCTAGAAAACATGCCACTTGCTAAGTTAGCAGAAGCCCCAGGATCAGCGCCGGGCTACAGCTGATTCACGCTTCTGCTAAATTAGCAAGCGGCATGTTTTCTAGCAAAGCTCGAGCAAGTTTGCTGGGCAGGAGCCAAGGAGAGATGCTACAGCTGACCTGCTTCTTGGCTGCTCTGCAGAAGCGCAGATCAGCTGTAGAGGTTCACCCCGATCCTGGACAAGAGGGAAGGAAGAAAGGAAGGACAGAAGGGACAAGGGGAAAGAGGGAGGGAAGGAGGGACAAAGAGGGAGGCAAAGGAAAGGAAAAAAGGAAGGAAGGGACAAGGGGAGAGAGGGAGGGAAGGAGGGACAAAGAGGGAGGCGAAGGAAGGAAGAAAGTTCCATCCAGCAGAGGCTTGGCAGCCTGGCTGCCAAGGAATAGAAGAGCACAAAGCCAAGGAGAAGAAGGTGGTGGTTTCCTCCCAAAGGGGGCTCCTTTTCTCCACCCCTTCCCTGGGTTTATGGGGAATTTCTCATCACCAACTCTGACAGGTGCTCCTTCGAGCCTGCCCCGAGCTTTCTCGCCCCCTTTGCTTCTCCCCCCACTTTCGTGAGGATTGTGGCGCCCTTGGGAAGCCAATCGTGCTTTGAAGCTTAGGAGAGGAGGAGGAGTCCCTTCCTCCTTCCTTCCCTCTCTCCCTGTCAAGCCCTGGTGGGCTCGACATGAATGGGCAGAGGAGGAGTCGAGGACGGGCAGGGTGACAAAGGAGACTGGAGGCCATCGCCAGACCTCCCGGCTGACAAGAGCAAGTTCGGGTCGCCAGCTGACGGGGGCAGGAGTTGGGTGCTGCGGCGGCCTCCCCTTCGCTGACCTGCGTACACGAGAAGAAGTCAATCCAGTTGCTGCACAATGAGTTTCTGGGGAGGGCGGGGCCTTGCTCTGCGCCTGCACTCTTCATGTGCCCTCTGCAGGGCACATTTGGTAGAATTCGTGCAGACTGCCGCCAAGCAGCATATTTTCCACAAACAAGTGAGGTGGAGCGGGGGGGAGGGAGAGAAGGCAGTTGACAAGCCCTGCCTAAGACCATCAGAAATATGTGTTTTCCAATGGTCTTAGGCGACCCCTGTGAAAGGCTCGTGCGACCCCCAAAAGGGTCGCGACCCACAGGTTGAGAACTGCTGATCTAACCCCTCCTTGAAGTAATGTATTAGGGATTGCTCAGGCCACCTTTCAATCCGACCTGCCACCTTGCGAAACTCTTGCATGTATTCCAATGCAGGTCTACTGCCTTGCTTTATCTTGTGTGAATTTGTTTTTTGGCTTTGAGGGCTATGGATTGTTCCTCGAACCTGGCCCTCAACCCAAGAAGGAAGAGATGAAGATTTCTCAGCTCAGGCACCTGCTCGTTGTACAAATTGTTTAGCCACTCAGATGCTTCCCCTTCCAGATTAGCTGTGATGTCAACCATAGCAGATGGATCTGGGTAAAAATTGACATTTCGATTCATGTGGGAGCGTGCTCCAGGGTTCTTGAGAAGCTCTGATGGCCCGGACTGCCATGTCCAAAGTGGCAGCTGGGACTCTCCTTTCTCTTTTTCTTTTAATAAAGATTTTATTGATTTTCTCTTGCATACATATATTAATTTTTCAACCAACGTGCTGTCTGAGTTTAAAAACGCTAATACATATTCAGTTCCTAATCCTTCATTCTTTCCTCTAGCCCAGTGGTTCTCAACCTGTGGGTCAGGACCCCATTTGGGGTCGAACGACCATTTCACGGGGGTCGCCAAACAAGGCTGTCCGCCATTTTTTCCCCCTTTTCTTTGGCCACGCCCCTGGCACCCGGTGATGTATAAGTGGTTGGGGGTCACCACAATATGGGGAACTGTATTATGGGGTTGCAGCATTAGAAAGGTTGAGAACCACTGCTCTAGCCATTGATAAAATAAATTCCAAGTTTGATAATATTCTGTTTCTTCTTTATCTTTTAATCTCATGGTTAATCTGTCCATCTCTGCGCATTCCAGTATTTTTTTGATTATTTCTTCCTCTGGTGGTAGTCCTTCATTTTTCCAATATTGTGCGAATATTATTCTTGCTGCTGTTGTGACATGTAGAATCAAATATAGGCTTTGTTTGTTAATCTTTTCTGGTATTATACCGAATAAGAAAAGTTCAGGTTTAAAATCCACTTGTTCTCCCAATATCTTTTATAACCAATTATGTATCTTTTTCCAATAAGCCTTTGCTTTGTCACATGTCCACCAAACATGATAATACGTGCCTGAGTTATGCTTACATTTCCAACATCTATCTGACATTTTTAGAACATTTTTGCTAATCTTGCTGGTGGCAAGTGCCATCTATAAAACATTTTATATAAATTTTCTTTATATGAAGTTGACCATGTCAATTTATAATTTCTCTCCCATAGCTTTTGCCACTTTTCTAGTTCTATATTATAACCAAAGTTTTTTGCCCATCTTATCATTGTTTTTTTAACTTGTTCACTTTCTAAAAAATTATACATTTTCTTAATTAATTTCTCATCTGAGGTTAACAAAATCTTATCAAATACAGTTTGTTCTTTATAAAATCCATAGTTTCACATCTTTTTCATATCTATTTTGCATCTGTAAATGTGCCCACGACAAGTTGATACCCTGATTTTCCAGTTCTTGTTTAGATTTTAAATTCCCATCAATATTTAGAATATCTCTATATGTTCAAATTTTTTCAAAGTCTACCAAGATTGGATGATCAAATGCTTCCATAGTTGATAACCACTGTAAGGACCCACCCCACTTTGCATCTTAAGAAGACAGAACTCTTGGAATAATTCTTCCAACAGGCATCCTTTATTAAGAGAAAATGGTTGCAGGCGTTCTAGACAGGACTTGGGGTCCAAGCTCTCCCATTCAAGGTTTTAAGGGGTTCCCCAGTAGCCCCACCCAATCACCCCCCTCTTCCAACGACAGTCTCAAGCATTACATTCCCACCCCCTTTTTCTTACTGCCGACTGGATGGAGACTTCAAAGAAAACTACATGAAAGGTAATAGTCCCATTCTTATGGTTAACTCTTTTGGCAATACACACAACCAGTTCCTTTGAAGTATACTGAAGGAAGTGAGAGCCATAAAGCCCCTTTGTTCACCTCCTTTCCTTTATCGTATGGCAGAATCCATAGAAGGCAAAATGGGGTTTTTTATAATTGATAACTAGAGATGAAATGTAATTGGATTCTGACAACCACCCTGGAATTTTAAAATATATTTTAGCTTTAATTTTTTCCCATACTATTAACAAAGCATTTCTTATATAGTGATTTTGGAAAAACTTATGAACTCTATTTTTCCCATACCATAAGAAAGCATGCCATCCCAATTGTAAGTCATGCCCCTCCAAATATAACAACCTTTTATTTCTAAGAGTTATCCATTCTTTCACCCATGTTAAAACAAATGCTTGATAATACAAGGCCCACTCTGGTAACCCAAACCCTGCATTTTCCTTAGCATCTTGTAATGTTTTCATCTTAATTCTAGCTTTCTTTCCTTGCCAAACAAAATTCAAAATTAATATGTTTAACTCTTGGAAAAAAAATTTCTCAAGTTTTATCGGGATTGTTTGAAATAAAAATAGAATCTTTGGCAATACATTCATTTTCACTGTAGCAATTCTTCCTAATATTGACAATTGCAGATTCTTCCATCTTTCCAAGTCCCGTTTTATTTGTTTCAATAATTTTATATAATTATCTCCTTTTATTGTTGAACATTTGGCTGATAGCTGTATACCCAAATATTTAACCTTTTTTACTATCTGTACCTCTATTTTTTCTGATATTTGTTTTCTTTTTTATTTATCTGTAAGATTCTTAACTATTACTTTAGTTTTTTCTCTATTTATTTTTAATCCTATCATTTCTCCATAATGTTCTATCTTTCCCCATAATTTAGGGATCATCTCCAAAGGTTCTTCTAAGATAAATACTAAATCATCAGCAAATGTTTGTAATTTATATGTTTCACCTTTTATCTCCAGGTCCTTTAATTTCTATATCTTGTCTAATATTTCTATTTAAAACTTCCAGGGTAAAAA
Source organism: Crotalus tigris (assembly GCF_016545835.1). Classification (NCBI taxonomy): domain Eukaryota; kingdom Metazoa; phylum Chordata; class Lepidosauria; order Squamata; family Viperidae; genus Crotalus; species Crotalus tigris. Next base: position 774,114 of record NW_024097681.1, read on the forward strand.
TGAATAACAATGGGTGTTATGTCCTGGGCTGTGATTGACACAGCAGGTGCAGGAAGCTGCAGAGAGACCTGGGCGGACCACGTGGCTGCCTGGGCCAGACAGACTGTCTCTAGCCTATTGCGGATGCGCAAGGCAGGAAACATATGTTGCATTGATTGGTTGATCCTGCTCCCTGTAAGGGGGTATAAAAGAGATCTGCGCCATTTTGTATTGTTTTATTGGAGATTAAATAAAGAAGCAACTGTTGTTACTCCTGCCTCATCTCAATGCATTACCAACGCACAGAACAGAACATTGTCGATGAAGGTGGGATCATGCTGCAAGAAAACAATGAAAAGAAAATAGGCTAACTCACTATGGAAGGCCCAAAGTGCTTGGAAGTTCGGCATTCCAATTCGTGCAACTCTGCCTGCCAGTACAAAGACACTGGAGGAGAGTTCGGCGAGATTCGTCCTGGAACCCCTTCGCAAGCCGGAGCAGCACGAGATGTTGACGAGGCCGCTAAGAAGTAACGATGTCAAACATAGGGCATTTGTCCGAATTTAATACAGCTCACCCTGAAAGTTGGAGCTCATACGTGGCCAGAGTAGAAAACTACTTCCGAATAAACCAAGTTTGGGAAGACGGGCTCAAAGCCGCAACGTTACTGTGTGTCTGTGGGCAAGAAACATTTGATATTGCCGAAAATCTGGTTGCCCCAGCACCTCTGGAATCCATTGCTTACACTGAGCTGAAGAAAATGTTAAGGGAACATTTTGAACCGAAGCTATCACTGATTGCCTGGCATTACGCATTCAAACAGTGGGACCAAAGGCCAGGAGAATCTGCTGTGGACTTTATTGCTGCGCTGCGACAAGCTGCTAGGCCCTGTGAGTTCAAAGACTTGGAGGAAAGACTTCAAGATCATCTAGTTTGTGGTTTGAGGAGCAGTCAAGGCCTTGCGGCTTTCCAAGCATCCTATGAATTCAGGAACCATCCATCAAGAGGTTGCTCGAGAAATAGCTGATCCTGATTCCGAAAACGAGGTCGACCGACTACAGCAGCCAGCGGAGAGAAGGCTCCAAGAGCGAACTGACAAGGGAACTGACAAGGCAGTTCCATTCCCTCGGTGTTTCGGATGGGGAGGCCGCCACAAGCGCTCCGATTGCCGTTTCCGCTCTGCCATTTGCCGGGCACGTGGCAGGCAAGGCCACATAGCCGCCATCTGTTTGGGTCACACGAAAGACTGTCTTTCAGAAGAATTGCCTCAGAAAGCTATCAGGGTCCCCAGGCAGAATAGGGTGGGATTCTGCGCATCCCGCAGGAGCATTTTGAACACAGGGGCCCACAGGCCATTAAAGAAGAAGCTTCGCATTGATGTAAAATTGTAGGGGGTCCCCTTAACAATGGAGCTGGACATGGGTTCAGCTCTGTCAATCATATCCCAGGACACCCTTAAGCAAATCTGCTACAGAAGCAGCCAACAGTTAAACTCAGGCCGTCAATTCTGGTCTTAAAAGATTTTCAGAATTCCTGAGTCAGGGTAAAAGGGGAGGCCACGCTCAAAGTGCAGCATAGGAGATTCGAAGGGTTCCTGGATGTTGTTGTGGTAGAGGGCGACTGCACGAGTCTAATTGGACTCGATTGGTTTGAGGCACTTGGGATTCAAGTGACTGGGCTACACAGCTTGCAAATGGCAGGCCTTGCAGAAGTTTGCAAGGAGTTTGCTAATGTGTTTAGCCCAGAACTAGGGTCGTACAAGGGGCCTCCGATTGCTTTGCGGTTAGACCCATCCATTGCCCCAATTAGGATTAAACCTTGTCAGGTGCCTTTGCGCTGAAGCAAAAGATTAATGCCGAGCTGGACAAACTGCTCCAGCAAGGTATTTTGGAACCTGTGGATAGCAGTCCATGGGATACACCCATAGTTACACCACTGAAGGCCAATGGGGAAGTCCGCATTTGTGCTGATTATAAATGCATGTTAAACAAAGCATTACAGCAGCATTCTTATCCGGTGCCAGTGAGGAGCCACATTTGGCCTCACTTAAGGGAGGCTGAGTTTTTGCCAAACTTGATTTGGCTCAGGCCTATCAATAGCTACCGGTTGATGAGGCAATGGCTGAGGCCCAGACGATCGTAACGCACCAGGGGGCTTTCAAAGTCAGAAGACTGCAGTTTGGGGTGAACATAGTCCCTGGCATTTTCCAAAAACAAGAATATTACTCCAAAAATACATTTCTACTCTGTTTTAAATCTATAATCTATCAATCTATATAAAACTCTAACCCACTAGTAAAATTTAAATCTGATCCGAATAATTTTTATATCCACAACAAGCATATTAATACAAAAAAAATCTTCTTACTAAGTTCACATATTTAATTAATCTTTGTTCAATCAAGATCTCTAACGCCTTATTTACCAATCTTGAACCTTGAGTCAATCCGTGTCTAAAAAGCCTTTTAAACCCATTGCATACAATTTTAGGTCACACTCTTAGGTCTTATTCTAGCTTTCTTTTTGTGTCAAGAAGGTTTCCATAACAGAGCCTCTATATCAACAAATAAATCTCTCTTTATTCCTCGTGGTATCATTTGAGTTAAGAAAGAACATCCCCTTCTCTGTTTTAAGAACCTGACTCCTTTGTAGATAATCCCTTGTTGTTTTAAAAGTTCAAGTCTCGACATTTGAATCTGCTGAGTAAGACACTCAATTATGTCCAATTTTGTGGTGAGTAGTTGGTTATCAAAATTGTCAGTTCTCAATCAGTTGTATTTGCACATCCATTTCTGTTACTTTTGAAATTGTATATGGTTTAGTTAAAGTCACTTTTTGATCATCAGGAATCTCAATAGGTTGTATGTAGAATGACATAGAATCTTCTTTAATGTTGATTAATTCCTCTTCCGTTGTTTTTTTTGGTCTGTAGAATAGTCAAATGGAGTCTGAAGGTCAGTTTGTAAGTTCAAAGTAGGGTTTCTATTTTTTATTTCTGTAGTAATCTCTTTTATTTGAAGACATATTTGCCCAGTGGCTTCAGAATTTTTTTCCAATATAAGTTTACAGTTGAGTTGTAAATAGGGTTTCTCCATTTCAATAGTAACTAGAGACAGTCCTGTTATCTTTTAGTGGAGGCTATATTTAATAACATTTAGCAGGAGATAACAAATGAACAAACTGAACTCAAACCTGAATTGTTTCTATTAGGTATAGTTAATTCAAAGATAAAAAAACAACTCCAATACATCATTGTACACATAATAACAGCGGCACATATTGTGTATGCGCAGTGTTGGAAAAGTGAAAATATACCAACAAATGAGATGATTATTCACAAGATACTAGAATGCGCGGAGATGTACAAGCTTACTCTAGAAATAAAAGACAAAGAAGTAACAGAATTTTATGAGATTTGGAACAAATGTTATGTTTGGTTAGAACAGAAATAAAATATATGAAAATTAATGTAAATAACTGTAAATAATATGTAAGAGACATATAACACAGTACTGTTAAGAAAAAATGTATTTTATTTTGTTTGTTGTAAAGTGAAAAAGGAAAAAGGGAAATAATATATATAAATATATTATTTATATATATATATAAATTTATATATATATAAATAAATTTAATTTTCATTCCATTTTCAAAGCTTCTCTTCCCACACTAACAAACGCCGCTCTCTCAAAGAAGGGAAATAGTTCCAAAAATGCTTTTTACAGGAAACTTAAAAGAGAAAAGGGCTAAGAGAGGGGAAAAAAAGTCTCACCCGGATCAACCACGGTGGTTCTTTACGCTTAGTTGTTCTTCTGACTTTCGGTTACAGCAGCAAAGTGATCGGCCAATTTACTGGCCAATCTTTTCTCCGTCGGTCCTAAGGAGCAATCTTGGACCACGGAAGGAGTTGCCACCCTTCCACAGTCAATGAGGGCCTCAACGGTAGTCGCCCCTCCAGGGTGACTTTTCAACCCGATTGAGGGTCTACCGGCAGAGGGAAAGCAGCCGGCGAAGAGAGGAGTTCTCTCCATATGGCTGCACACGCCGCGATCCGGAACTGGAAGTCACGTCCACTGAATTCTTGGGGTTTTGTATAGATGTAGAAGGCATCCATCCTGCTGAATCTAAGCTCAAAGCAATTCAGCAGGCCCCAGGCCCCAAGTCGAAGAGCGAGCTTCAAGACTTCCTTGGGCTTCTAAATTTCTATAACTCCTTCCTACCTCACAAGGCTGCAGTGGCAGAGCTGTTACACTGGCTCTTGGACAAACAGGCTCCATGGAAGTGGACACAAGTCCACAAAAAGAGTTTTGCAGAGGTCAAGGCATTGTTATCTTAAAATGCTGTTCTCGCTCATTTCAATAAGCAGCTGCCAGTGTGTATAGCCTGCGATGCATCCCCTTATGGGATTGGGGCTGTCTTAAGTCACCTGAAGGGTGATGGGACACAAGTCCCTGTAGCCTACTATTCTAGGACTCTGTCATCTGCTGAGCGTAATTACACACAGATAGATAGAGAAGCCTTGGCCATAGTGGCTGGCATAAAAAAGTTCCATGACTTTTTATATGGTCACCACTTCACGGTCTATACAGACCATAAGCCACTGCTGGGGTTGTTTACAACCAACAAGCAAACCCCATGCATAATTTCTCCTAGAATGTTGAGGTGGTCAATTTTCCTTTCTGCATATGACTACTCACTGTTTCACAAACCTGGCAAAAAAATGGGCCATGCAGATGACCTTAGCAGGTTGCCTCTACAGCTTGTAGAATCAGATCCTGCTCCAGCTAACCACATACTAGCTATTCAGGAATTGCCTGAGTCTCCCCTCAATGCAAGGGATGTGGTTGCAGAAACAACCAATGATCACATGCTAACATGTGTGTTGACATGGGTGCTGTCAGGATGGCCTGACACGTGTCCTGGCACTAACTTCCAGAGTTTCTGGAAAAGGAAGCATGAACTATCCACCTTTAAGAGTTGTGTCCTGTGGGGAAGTAGGGTAGTGATCCCAATCTATAGTCTTGCAATCTCTGCATGAGGGACATCCGGGCATAGTCAGGATAAAGGCTCTGGCGCGCAGCTATCTCTGGTGGCTGGGGCTTCATAAGGAGATTGAGACCCAGGTCCAGGGTTGCCAGGTTTGCCAACAGTCCAGACCTGAAATGCCACAGGCTCCTGTACACAGGTGGGAGGAAACACATGCTCCTTGGTCATTCATATTGACTATGCTGGCCCCTTTCAGGGGCAATTCTTCCTCGTTGTTGTGGACAGTCACTCTAGAGGTCGTTCCAGTGTCCATTACGATGACTGCCAGGACCATCCAGGTGTTGAGGGGCATCTTCACCTCCCATGGGCTTCCAGATGTTCTTGTCTCCAACAACGGACCTCAATTCACTTCTTCTGAGTTTCAGGCTTTCCTACAGGCCAACATGATTCGCCATGCTACTTTGGCACCCTTCCATCCAGCTTCCAATGGCCAAGCTGAGCGCATGGTGCGCACAACCAAAGATGCCTTGAAGAGGCTCACTCACTCACTAACATCACAGGTTAGCTGACTTTTTTCTTTGCCAATGCACCATACCTTGCACAGCCACTGGGAAAAGCCCAGCTGAACTCCGCTGGGGTTGCCGCCTCATTACCAAACATGCACCCAGACCAGGTGGCTTCACAGGTGTCACAGCCATGGGCACCTAGGAGACTACAGGTGGGCAATCTGGTTTGGGCAAGGAACTATGGACCTGGACATCTCTGGGTGACAGCAGTGGTCTGCAAAATCACTGGGCCGCTGTCATACGAAGTGGCTCTGGAAGATGGTCGTGTGTTGCGTCGGCACATTGACCAGCTGCGCTGGAGGCTACCCAGTCATCCTTCCACTCCTGACTCTATTCTCGAGGGGGAGGAGGACCACGATGACGATTGTGGATCTCAGTCTTCTTGCAGAAATGGGGGTTTGCACTCTGCACATAGGAGTTTTGCCAATGACGCGGCTCCTGATTCTGGCACTGGGTCCATGGAAAATTGCACACAACCAGCTGTTCAGGCCACTCCATCTGCTGGCCTTGTGCCTATGGGACATTGCTCCCAAGAGGGGTCTGTCATGGACCTGGGGAATTCCACCCCACCAAGGAACTCTGGTCTGAGTTTACAGGACCCAGCCAGTCAGCATGATGTGGGTTCATCTGTACCTAATAGGCATCCAAGTCCCGGTCTGCTGAGCCTGGCAGGCGAGCTTGTAGACCGGGCACTTGCAACCGCTCCAAGAAGATCAGAGCGGGCCAGAGGCCTTCCAAGATATTTGCAGGACTATGTGAAATTCCTGCTAGTAGGTGGGCAGGCTTAAGTGAACTTAGAAATAAGAACACGCTCAAAAGAACTGAAAGGGGATTAGATTTATAGTAATGTAAAATAGTAAGTTCTATGTGTTTTTGAGCTAAGAGGGGAGGGGTGTTATGTCCTGAACTGTGATTGGCACAGCAGGTGCAGGAGGCTGCAGAGAGACCCAGGCAGACCACGTGGCTGCCTGGGCCAGACAGGCTGTCTCCAGCCTATTGCGCATGCACAAGGCGGGAAAGATACGTTGCATTGATTGGTTGATGCTGCTCCCTGTAAAGGGGTATAAAAGGGATCCGCGCCATTTTGTGTTGTTCTGTTGTTACTCCTCGTCCCAATGCACAGAACAGAACAATGGGGATAATGGACATCCTTGCCTTGTGCCTTTTCTTATCTCAAAGCTCTCAGTACAATCTCCGTTCACAATCACTTTGACTGTCTGTTATATATTGTTTTTATCATATTTATAAAGTTCTGCCCAAAGTCCATAATTTGTAGTTGCTGAATCATAAATTGCCAGGAAACATTGTCAAATGCCTTTTGGGCATCTAAAAATATTAGTGCCAATTGTTTCCCTGGGTGTAATTCATAGTATTCTAATACGTCCATTATCACTCTTAAGTTTTTTTAAATTTGTCTCTTTGGCAAGAAACCATTTTGATCTGGATGTATGAATTCAACTAAGTATTTTTTCAGTCTCTCTGCCATTATAGAAGTAAAAATTTTGTAATCCACATTAAGCAGTGAAATTGGTCTATAATTCTTAATCTGTGTCAGATCTGAACCTTCTTTTAGTATTAGAGTAATGTTTGTTTCCATCCCTGTAGCTGGGAATTTAGCCTCTAACAAAAGTCCATTAAAAACATCTTTCAATGGTTCACTTAGTATGTCTTGTAGATTTGTATATATATTTTTATACATCTCGGCCCGGTGTTTTCCCATTTTTTTGTCTTTTTATAGCCTCTGATATTTCCATCATTGTAATCCTTTCTTCTAACATAGTTTTAAATGTCTCTGGAATTTTTGGAAGATTATTTTCTTCTAGATATTAAACAATTCTCTTTCTTGATATTTCCTCTTTATTGTACAGTTCCTTGTAGTATTCCTTAATTATCTTTTTTATTTCTTCATTTTTGAATTGTAAATAGCCTTTCCATCTACTAAGTTGTGAATCATTTTCTTCTCCTTTTGTTTTTTAAGTTTATAAGCTAACCATCTTCCTGGTTTATTGGCATTTTCAAAAAAATTCTGTTTTGCTCTCTTTATCTGTTCTGCCATTTTTTCTCAATCTAACAGGTTTAATTTATGTTTTATTATTTCCATTTCTCTTTTCAAAGTCTTTTTCTGTGGATCTTTTTGTAATTCTGATTCTAACTTTCTGAATTTTTCTTTTAATAGTGCATATTGCTGTCTTCTCTGTTTATTTTTCTTTGCCATATACATTATAGCTATACCTCTAAAGTATGCTTTGGTTGTATCCCATAAATTTTGCAATGTTGTATCTTCTTTATTTTCTTTAAAGAAGAATTCCATTACTTTTTTTTTGCTAATTCTATGAATTCTCTGTCTTTAGTATAGATTGATTTAAAGTCCGTCTTGGTCTTTTTTGTATTCCTCTCCATGTCACTTTTAAAGGGTTATGGTCTGCCCATGTGCCTGTTTCTATCTCAATTTCCTGTATATTCATCCTCAATTCAGATGTCATCCAAATCATATCAATTCTTTTTTATTATTATTATTATTATAAATTTTTACAATTTTACAATAAAAACCCCTTCCCCGATCCCTCCCAACCCACCCCAAAACCCTCCCCCATTCTTCCCAGAGCTGAATACAGGGTTAACTATAACTTATAAGAAAAAACTTTTAAACCCAAATAAACCTCAAACAAGTATAATTACATTCAGTAAACAAATTATTAAATACTTTAACTCTATTATATATAAAAAACAGAAAGAGAAAAAGAAGAAAAGAAAATAATAATAATAATAATAATAATAATAATAATAAAACAAAAAAACCAAAACTATTCTACACTTCTAAATAATATCTTAAACTTTAAATATAAATTATTCAAAAGCTAAATGATATTTTCTTACATCATACTTATATTGTATAAAATTTATCCATCTTTTCCACACCAAGAGATACTTCTCTTGCGATTGATCTTTCAAATAAGCCGAAATTTTTGCCATTTCAGCTAAATAAGAAACTTTAAAAAACCCATTCCTGCAAAGTAGTCAAAGATTCCTTCTTCCAATATTGCCCTATTAACAACCTTGCTGCTGTAATTAAATTTAACATTAAAATAATCTCTTTGTCATTACAATCAGAAACAATACCCAACAAAAACAGTTGTGGGGTAAATTTTATCCTTCTTTTGAAAATTCTTTGAATATTCCACCATATCTTAATCCAAAAGGCTTTTATGCTTTTACATGACCACCAGATAGGATAATACGTTGCATCCAAGCAACCACATCTCCAACATTTAGGCTGCAAATTTGAATACATACGAGACATTTTTTGTGGATCAAGGTGCCATCTATAAAACATTTTATAAAAATTTTCCCGTAAGTTTTGCGCTTGTGTAAATTTGACATTCCTCACCCAAATAATCTCCCATGTATCTAATAAAATCGGTTCATCAAAATTTTGAGCCCATTTAACCATACAATCTTTAACTAATTCTGCTTCTGAATCCAATTCCACTAATACAGCATAAATTCTTTTTATGTGGGTTCGGCTTTGATCTCTAATTTGTTTTAGCAAATTCTCATCCTCTCTAAGCAAACCCACTTTATAATCTATCTTCCACCTTTCCAATAATTGTCTGTACTGAAACCATGAATAGTTAATATTTTCTTGTGCTAATTCATCTATGGATTTTAATTGCCAATTTTTACCATCCCACTTAAGTAATTGTGTATAAGAAATACTATCCATCTTAACTCCTTTCCGTATTCCTTCTATTGCATGCCATGGAATAGCCCATAATGGAATTCTTGAATCAATTCTATAATATTTCTTCCAAACCCGAAGTAAAGAAGTTCTTAAAATATGATACTTGAAAACCCTGTCAACTTTTTTATTATAAATTAAATAGGCATGCCATTCATATAATAAATCCCACCCCTCCAAAAGGAGTATATCTACATTTGTTAAATTAACCCAATCACTAATTAATGTTAAAACCACAGCATCATAATACAATTTCAAATTTGGTACCTTGAGTCCACCTCTCTCTCATATATCTTGTATAATTTTAAGTTTTACTCTTGGTTTTTTCCCTGCCCAGATAAATTTATTGATACCTTTCTGCCATTCATCTAGGTTTGCTTCTTTTTTTAAAATAGGTATCATTTGAAATAAAAAAAGAAACTTTGGCAAGACATTCATTTTAATCGCTGCTATTCTCCCCAATAAAGACAATTGCAGCTTTTTCCAATTCTCTAAATCCTTTTGTATTTTAAACCACAGCCTTTCATAATTATTTTTATACAGTTTTGCATTGGAAGCAGATAAGATAACCCCCAAATATTTTACCTTATTAACAACCTCGAAACCTGTCAATCTAACTAAAATCTCCTTATCCAAGTTGGTCATATTTTTTGACAATATTTTAGTCTTATTATTATTGATCTTGAAACCTGAAACTTGTCCAAACTGATTTATCAATTGTAACAACTCCATTACAGAATGAATTGGTTGGGACAAAGTAACAACCAAATCATCTGCAAAGGCCCTTAATTTATAATCATTTTTATTGATTTCTATTCCTTTTATATTAGGTGATTCACGAATTTTGATCAGCAAAATTTCCAAAGTTAAAACAAACAACAAAGGCGACAATGGACAACCCTGTCTAGTCCCCTTTTCAATTGGAAATACCTCTGATAAACCTCCATTAAGTATAAGTTGCGCCGTTTGTTTTTGATAAATGGCTCGAAGAGCCTGTAAAATTCTATCTCCAAAATTCATTTCCTCAACCAATCTTAACATAAATTGCCAATTTAACTGATCAAAAGCTTTTTCAGCATCTAAAAATATCAATCCTGCAGAAATCTGGTTGTTCTTATCAAAATATTCTATTAAATTAATAATTTGTCTAACATTATTTTTCATATATCTTCCAGTTATAAAACCAGTTTGATCCATATGTATCAATTGATTCAACACAGTCATAAGTCTATTAGCTAAAATTTTCGAAAAAATCTTATAATCTACATTCAAAAGAGATATAGGTCTATAATTTTTTGGTAGAGTAAGATCTTGATCCTCTTTTGGAATCAAGGATATAAAAGCTCTACCCCAAGACGGGGGGGTCTCTAATCCCTGTAATATATTATTAAAATGTTCCCTTAAAGGTTCTATCATCTCATCTATCAAAGTCTTATAATAAATTGATGTCAATCCATCAGTACCCGGTGCTTTGCCTACTTTTAATTGTTTAATTGCTGTAACAATTTTCTCTATAGTAACCAATCCATTGATTTCTTGTTTCTGATCTTCTGTTAACTTAGGAAAATGAGCATCTTGTAAATATTTATCTATATCTAAAGCCTGTACTTTCCTACCCATATATAATTTTGTATAATAATCTAAAAAGGATTTCTTAATCAATTCCTTCTGATATACCAATTTACCATTATGATTTATTTTATCTATAATTTTCAACTTCTGTTTCTTTCACAATTGATAAGCCAGCCATCTCCCTGGCTTATTAGCATTACAAAATGTATTATGTTTCATATAAAGTAAATTGGTTGCAATCTGATCTGCCATTAACATATTAAATTGCGATTTAAGCAATTTTATAGATTCCTTAACCTTCTCATCTGTAGGATTCAAAATTAAAACTTTTTCTTTTAATTTAATCTCATCTTCCAACTCCTTACGTTTTTGCACCTGTTTCTGTCTATAAGCCTTATTCATTTGTATCAAAACCCCATGCATATAAGCTTTACTTGCATCCCATATCATTGCCATTGAAATTCCCTTATGTATATTTAAAACAAAATATTCCTTTAAATGCTCTTTAAGTTTCTGAACATTCATTTCTTGTCTAAATAAGTTTTCATTCAACCTCCAGGATCTCCTCTCCTCTTTTTCAGTAGCCAGTTCCATCCACACTGGGCTGTGCTCTGTCAATGTCCTTGGAAATATCTTTACATTCTTTACCCTAAAATATAAATCCGTTGTAATAAAAAAAGTCAATTCTTGAAAAAGATTGATGTCTATCCGAGAAAAAGGTGAAGTCTCTCTCTTCCATATTATGTTCTCGCCAATAATCTCGCAACTCCCAGTCCTCTTTCAAATCAAAAAAGGCCTTAGGTAATTTGGCCTGTTTAAAAGAAGTAGAAAAATCCTTTTTTATCTCTATATGTGTCTAAAACTCCATTCCAATCTCCCATTAATATAACAGATCTATAATTCAATAAAGTCAATTTTTGATGTAACAACCTATAAAATTGTTCCTGTTGTTGATTTGGTGCATACAAACCTACTATAAGTATTTTCTTGCCATACAATCCCACTTCAATCATTACATATCTCCCTTGAGGATCAGAATCTACTAAACAAACTGATAAATTTTGCTTAACATAGATAAGCTTTTTTCCCAGGAGCAAAGGATACAAAATGAGATCCCAATCAAGCATTAGCTAAATATTTTTGATCCTTAGAAATAATATGCGTTTTCCTGCAAACAAATAATGTCATTATTATGTTGCTTCAGATAGTGAAATATTTTCTTTCTCTTCTGAGGGGAATTGAGGCCATTAACATTCCATGTCAGGAGTTTTACCATCTCCATCATCCAATAGCCTAGAGAAGACTGCTTGAAGATCTGCCATTGAGGATTGCACCGAAGATCTCTTAGGTCTTGCTCCTCCCACAGGCTCAGAAACAAATTCTTGTGAGACTTCTTTAATCTCTTTCTTCTGTTGTTCCTTTTCCTTATGTTTATGTGCAGCTCGAGTCATTCTCTGCTCTTTCATCTCAACTTGTTGAAACCACTCAGCCTGTGGTTTTCCAGCTTTCATCAATACAGCTTCTTCAGACTGCTGTTCTACCTCCTTCCCATCCAAAGCTTTAAACATTATAGGTGGTGATGAACGTGCTCCCAGGACCGAAGTATAAAACTCCTTTGCTTTAAAAACAGTATTAAGTCTATAACATGTCCCTGCATAGCTCACCACTATTCCAATCGGAATATCCCATCTAAATGGCATCTGCCTCTTTTTAAGTTCATCTGCTAAAAAAGCAAACTCTTTTCTTCTTAAAATTTTAGATGGGATCTCCTTTAAAACTATAACATCTTGTGCAGCAATCTGAAACCTCTTATTATAAAAAGCTTGTATGATTTCATTACGTAGAGATCTTTTCCCAAAGTAAATTACCACATCTCTTGGCAGATTTCTTTGCTTTGCAATCCAAGAGTTGACTCTGAATATTTTTTCAATTTCTCTGGATATTTCCTCTTTTTCTCTGTCCAGAATCACAGCAAAATCATTTACTACCATCTCTCTCAAGTCTTGTTGCATATTCTCTCTCAGACCTCTAATTCTTAAAGCAAATTCCATCTCTCTATATTGAGACATAACAATTTCATCTTGTGAAGTTTCCACCTTTTTTTCCATTCCTTCAAATTTTTCCTCCAACACCTCCACTTTATCTGCAACTTCTTCAACACGAGAATCCAATTTTTCAACCACAGAAGCAAGTCCTTTTAAAGCCAAAACTATATCTTGCCTCAAAATACTATTGTTCTCCACTAAAACCTCTTTCACTTCACCTCTAATTTGAGATATAACATTTCCTATTATATCTTGCAAGTCTTTTACCATTATTGGTTGCAAAGGAGGAGAAAATGGTGTTGTGGCTTTAGGTTGTTGTGCTGGTAGTATCGCAGGAGAAGAAGCCACCTTAGGTACTGTAGAAGTTACTTGGCGCTTTGAAGCCATCTTTTTTTTAAAAAAAAAATATTTCTTCTTTCCTCCTTCTTAAAAACTACAAAAAAAATCCCTTAAAAAAATAAAAAAAAATTAAACAGAGAGGGAAAATAATCCTCCTAAAACCCAAACCTCCTTCAAAAATCATTATTAAAAAAGTAATTAAGTAACCAAGTCCGTTCCGTTCCCTTAAAAAAAAGAAAACTGCCAATCGCCATTTTACTTTCCCTCTCAACAAAAGAAAAAAATAAAAATGAATCTTTAAAATTAAAGTCCAAATAAAATCAAAAAATAAAATCCTCTGTTCAGCTCTGTCCACTTTTTAAATAACTCACCAGTTCTCTTTAGTCGCGGAGGTGGGAGCAGCATCTTGCTTTGTCCCCAACAGCGAGAGACAAAGACAGCTGAGAAGTGGAGACACCCTGAACTCCGTGGGATCATTCTTTTCACCCCCCAAAAAAGATTCTTTTGGGGATTTCAGAGGCTCTACCACTATTCAGGTGATACTCCCTTCCCTCCCTTTGCCCGGGAAGGAGGTTTTAACCGCAGAACAGCTGATGCCTGCTGTTCTCAGAGGTTCTAACACTTTCTCAGGAGGACGTCTACAAAGTAGCCGCCATCGCCAGTGCAGCGCCACCGGAACCCAAATCATATCAATTCTTGACCAATATTCTGGACCGTATAGCTCTATGTAACCTTGTATAGCTCTATGTAACCCTAACTAGAGAGCATATATCAGTATGTTAGAATATCTGGCAGTTATTGGGTTAAATGCTGGTTTTGTTGATGGGTCAGTGGGGGGAGTTTCTAAAGGGCATTGGGAGACTTCCTGGACACAGCCACATGGAAATGCCTTTGTTCATCCAGCCTCATGGCCCCTAGCTTGGAGATCTTATGTTTATGCCAACATATGATGCCTATGCAGAAGAAGAGGGGGAAATCCATTATTAATTTATCTATGGAAATGAACAGAGAGATGTAATATACAGAAGCAACAGTGTAAAAGCAGGTATTCCTCTGAATAAACATTTATCTGTTTTATAATCATTTCTATTGAGTTATCTATCTGTACTAGATTGGACAGAGAAGCAAGTTGTTCTATCTGGAACAGTATAGTAAATTGATAGGATTAATTCATCTCTGATCTCCTGCAACAGTTTGAAGGAAGAAAGTAAAATCATTAGTCTTTCTCTACATAAGCCCTTAAGGAAGTAAAGTAAATATTTTCTTGCTAGTAAAAGAATGCTCAGAACTCATATCAGCTTTATAAAGGCAAATAGTAATTGGATTTGGCTACATTCCTTCAATCGCCTGCAACAGTAATTGATGGGGCCAGTCTCCCACTAAATGCCGGCAAAGCAAAGTCAATGTGTCTGTTTGGCAGACAGGGTTTCAAAGAAGGTGTGATTCAGATGCATTGTTTTGTTAATTCGCTGTTAACTCTGCAAGTAGCCACTGCACAACAAAGTTTATCTGCATATTGACAAGCCTGTGCTGGCAAGGATTCATTACTAGTAAAACTCCGCATGCTAGCCAACGTTTTAAAGAAAAGTAAAAGTTATAAAGTGCTTTGTGTCTTCTTTGGATACTTCTGCTAAATTACCTTTGGATCTGTTTACAAGCTAACGTTTAAAGCAAAGAGATATTGTGATGTCTATCTCACTAAATAGAAAAGGAAAAATCTGCACTCTTATTTCTTGCATGTAAAGTTTGGATTCTAACACCAAAAGGAGCTTTGGGCTTTATCCCCCCTCCTTTCTTTGCCAGTGAATTAAACAGCCTGAAACAAAGAACTGTTTAATGACTGCCTCTAAAGTTCAGATAAAGGCTTGGAAAGGGTGATACCCCTCCCCTTGTTATGTTCTACGTTTGAAATGCAGCCAAAGGCAGGCAATTAACTCTTCACTGCCTTCAAAGGGGAAGCATCTCTCTCTCAGCCTGCCTAATGCAAATCAAGGATTTGAAATTTAAGTGTTTAGAACTATGCTGAGTTTTTATGCTTAAGGAGTAACAAAGCAACAACATACCTGTTTCTTCTTCATGAGTCTACTAGCCTAGAAAGAAGGCAGAGAGAGGCCCCTTCGAGGGCAATAAAAGGGCAATTAAGCTCCTCTCACAGACACAGCACCGATGGAAAAGCTAAACTCCCCCCTCCCTTAGGAATGCTTGGAATTTCAGCCAATGTCAATGGAATAAGAAAGTTTCAGAGGCAGAACCAACCTCAATAGCATTGCAGTAGCACCCCCTGGTGGTCAATTTATACATGACACTCTTATGCGATTTCTTGCTTCTTGCGATCTATAGGCTGGATTACAACAACTTGATAATTAATTCAGCACATAGCAGGCTTATACCAAGCCAAGCTAAAAGTACCCCATAGAGGGAAAGAAGGTACTTCACTGCACGCTTCACTAATTACACAGAGTGAATCTGTTAGTTTATATTTCATCTTTAATCATCAAATATAGAAAACCCCAATTCTGCCTTCTCTGGATTCTGCCATAAGAGGGAGAGAAGGGGGAGAACAAAGGGGCTTTATGGCCCTCACTTCCTTCAGTATACTTCTAAGGAATTGAATGTGTTTATTGCAACCTCAAAGAGTTTGAATGTAGTTAGCACCAAAGAACCTTATCATAACAAAGGGGGCTATTTACCTTTCATGTAGTTTATCTGAAGTCTCCATCCAGACGGAAGAAAGGAACAAAGGGGTGGAATTGTGATGCCTGAAACTATCACTGGAAGGCGGGGTGATTGGGTGGGACTGCTGGGGAACCCCTTAAAACCTTGAATGGGAGAGCTTGGACCCCAAGTCCTGTCTAGCATGCCTGCAACCACTTCTTCTTAATAAAGGATTCCTGTTGGAAGAATTATTCCAAGAGTTCTGTCTTCTTAAGATGCAAAGTGGGGTGGGTCCTTACAGAACTGTTTAATGACTGCCTCTAAAGTTCAGATAAAGGCTTGGAAAGGGTGATACCCCTCCCCTTGTTATGTTCTACATTTGAAATGCAGCCAAAGGCAGGCAATTAACTCTTCACTGCCTTCAAAGGGGAAGCGTCTCTCTCTCAGCCTGCTTAATGCAAATCAAGGATTTGAAATTTAAGTGTTTAGAACTATGCTGAGTTTTTATGCTTAAGGAGTAACAAAGCAACAACATACCTGGTTCTTCTTCATGAGTCTACTAGCCTAGAAAGAAGGCAGAGAGAGGCCCCTTCGAGGGCAATAAAAGGGCAATTAAGCTCCTCTCACAGACACAGCACCGATGGAAAAGCTAAACTCCCCCCTCCCTTAGGAATGCTTGGAATTTCAGCCAATGTCAATGGAATAAGAAGGTTTCAGAGGCAGAACCAACCTCAATAGCATTGCAGTAGCATCCCCTGGTGGTCAATTTATACATGACACTCTTATGCGATTTCTTGCTTCTTGCGATCTATAGGCTGGATTACAACAACTTGATAATTAATTCAGCACATAGCAGGCTTATACCAAGCCAAGCTAAAAGTACCCCATAGAGGGAAAGAAGGTACTTCACTGCACGCTTCACTAATTACACAGAGTGAATCTGTTAGTTAAAAAGCAAGTTACTTAAATTTATCCCAAGCTACCAACACCCCCTAGAGGGCACAGAGTGAACTTACCAAAGTATTCACTCACTTAAGCTGAAGACCAAGTTGTTCCAGTTTGGGGGAAATTAAGGAGTAGAAAGCAGAGCCAATTGTCCTTGCTTATTATCACAAGCTGATGACCAAGGGGTTCCAGCCTGCAACTTAACAGGCAGGTGGGAGTTTTGTAGCTCTACATTCTCTCAGTGGCCACTAGCAGTAACGTGGTAGGAAGAATTTGGCTGGCCTTTCTTCAGATGCCCCCTAGTGGTTAAAGGAGGAACTACACAGAAGCCTTGAATCACAGCCAGAGCCAGCCCTCTAGTGGACAAAGGGTGAACCTCGAAGGAAGAGCACCCTGTTAGCTGACCCGCAGCAAGTGACCCCTAGTGGTGAAGGGGTGAATTGTGCTGAAGTACCCACAAACGCAGGAGAATGCACCCAGTGGCGCCTCCACCCACAGGCAGCACCCCAGCAACTGATCTGCAAGCATCGACCCCTAGTGGTCAAAAAGAAAAATTCATCTAATTTGCTTTAAAATAGCTAGGAAGTGTACTGAACCTGTCCTAGCCATGGCAGAGTGTCTTATTGATTTAGATGAAGGAGTTCAACCAACCAGCCTATATGTGACACCCCAACCAGTTGGTCAAGGAAAAATGCTGCAAACAACCAACATTGACCTGCACACAGAGGCTGTAGCTCAAGCTTCAGTGAAGCCAAAGACATCTCAGGGTCACTATGATCTGAGACAACAAAGAAAGCCCACAGAAGCCATGCACTCACATCTGATGGAGAAATGGGACATCGTCCACAAGCGCCATGAAAGATGCTGGGAGAGATTATACAAACTCTACCAAGAACAGAAGGAGGAACTCTCACCAGAATGTGCGCACGCAGTGGAAGGAGATAAGGAAGATGCCTATGCGCAATGGATGGACTCTGAATGGCAACTCAAGGACATTCAGGAACAATTAAGAGACTCAAGTCGACAGCAAGATGCAAAGCCTCAAGCTACTAAACGAGGAATGTAAGAAGCTTCTAGAGAGCTCACAGGGTTCCCCACAGCCCGAGCCTCGCCAGAGAGGCAGACCGGTCGATAGGGCCGAGTCCGAAGTTTCCCGCTCCTCACATGCACCATCACAATGGGCACATGTGGCTCCATCTCATGTGTCTGAAAAGGCCTCATTCTTTCACCATATCTCCAAGGCGCATTCCAGCATGTCACAACAATCTCATGTCACAGGCGCCTCCCACCTTTCGAAAGCATCTTCCCGTCACAGCCGAGCATCCAGAATTTCACACGCAGAGCAAATAATCATCAATGCTAAACCTGCTGAAGCAGTCTTCCGTGTAGCACAAGAGGAGCAGCAGAAAAAGAAGGAACTGACGGCTATAGAACGTGAAGCTGAAATAGAGGCCAAGCTAGAAGCCGAAGTGATCAAAATGAAGAACGATCGAGAAAATGAAGCAGCTCAAATGGAAGCCAAATGAAAGGCTATAGCAGCTAAAATGTAGGCCAAAAGAAAAGACACCCAAGAAAAGCTTGCACTTGTTCAAAGCCAAAGAGATATGGCAGACAAAATGGCTGGAGCGGAAGGCCTTCAAAGAACACTCCAGCACACCATTTTTCTGCCCAATACGGAACAACTGGAAAATGAAGAGTGGCATAGCCGCATACAGGCCTATGTATGCATACAGGCCTATGCACATTTCAGCGTGGGCAGGTGAGAGTGTCATAGCCGACCACAAGCCCCCCAAGACTGAGTAGACAAACAGAAGAATCTCAACGACCAGATGTGCTGGTCAGCCTCAGAGTTGATGTCGTGACACCTAGGTCACGAGATCTTCCCACCATCGCTGCCCCATTGAACCCACTTGATGGCAACCGGATGGGTCCACCAGCAACGGCAATGGCTACACAGCGAGAAGTGTCACAAGATCTTTCCACCATTGTTGCCGCACAGAACCCACCGAATCATACCACTGATAGCAATCAGATGGGTCCATCTGCAGCGCCAATGGCCCATACCACTGATGACAATTGGATGGGTCCACCT
Organism: Crotalus tigris; assembly: GCF_016545835.1. NCBI lineage: Eukaryota > Metazoa > Chordata > Lepidosauria > Squamata > Viperidae > Crotalus > Crotalus tigris. Next base: position 793,031 of record NW_024097681.1, read on the forward strand.
GCAGCGCCAACGGCCCTACAGCAGAACCAGCCGTAGCTCAGGGAAGAGATTGAAAGAGCTCGAGCCACACTAGAGTCCCTGCTGCGCCAACAGGAGGCAGCATCCCAAGGAACCGGTACCAGACCTGATCACAGAGGAGAGTCTCGAACATCAGCCGTGCCAACCTACCAGGGAGTCAGCAACACTCTACCAGAAAGACAGACCCTCCAACAAGTAAGCAAGCAGGAACCTGGGTTCCCTCAGCTCAACGCCAAAGCAGAGGAGTTCAGACCAAGCCAACAAGGTCCCTTGCATGGCAAAATACCCTCAGCCAACAATACTCCGAAGGAAGTTACCAGCCAGCTATGGCACACGCCCCCGCTCCCGGAAGGGATGCACCACCTCCACCAAGCTACAGCCCACACACGGGATCGATGCATCAATCAATGTACATTGGAAGAAGGTTGGACTTGGCAGCCAGAGGCATACGAAGATTCTCCGACAAACCTGGAAAAGACTACTTATTGTGGAAGCACATCTTCAAGCACGCCATCAACGAAGAAAGGGCTGGACCAGATGAGGAACCTGTCCAGCTGGCAGCCTGGCTAGGCCCAAAATCTGTAATCACTGTAAACAACATCTTCGCATCCCATTTGGGCGACCCTGACATTGGCCTTGCAAAGACTTGGGCCACACTTGACAAGGACTATGGTGAACCCACAGTGACAGAGTCCTCGCTTCTGGACCACGTTCTCAGTTTCCCCGACATAAGAATCTACGAACGTTAACAGCTGAAGACTTTCTCGTCGCTCATTACTCAACTACAGACAGCACAACAGGATCTTACCTTGCCGGGATTAGCTTGCCTTGACCTGTTTAGGACACAAAATCCTATCATCCAAAAACTACCACGGTTGATATGTGAACAATGGGTCAAGCTTTCTCAAGCTTACAGGAAAAACAACCAAAACAAAATTCCCCCCTTTGCGGTTCTCGCTGAATTTATCAGTGACCAGGCTGACCTCTACAATGACCCCCCTATACCTCTCCATCAGAGAAGCACACTTCCCAATGACCAAGCGGAGCAGTCAAAACTCTGATGTAGTCAAGGGACCCATCCAAGCTACAAAGGACAGAACCACCTTTTCAGTGTACAAAATAGACATCACACCTCGCCCAAAGAAGTCTCCAGATGAACGAATACCGAAAAGTGTTCATTCGAATCCTTGTCCACTAAGAAAGGGCCTGACTTGTCCAATTCACAAGTCCTCACACTCTCTCAACGACTGCAGAGAATTTAGGAAAAAATCCCTAGATGACTGAAAGGCCCTACTCAAAGAGAATAGGATATGTTTCAAATGCTGTGACTCTATGGAGCACATAGCCAAAGATTGTGCAGTCAGGGTGAAATGCCACCTGTGTGACAGCAACAAGCACCCAGCAGCCTTACATCTAAAAACTAAGAAGCCTTCTGAGGAGACACAACAAGCGACTTCGACGACAGAGACTCAAACTGACTCCGAAGAGCAGCCAAAACAGTATGGGACGTACTACACAGCTATAAGCGGTGACTCACTATGCCCTCCTTCATGCTCACCCGTCTGTCTTGCAAAAGTCTACCCCGATGGGCAACCTGAAAAGGCAGTTAAGATGTATGCCATACTAGACGCACACAGCAAAGTTACTATAGCTAAGCCTACCTTTTTCGACCTCTTCGACCTCCCAAGTGAACTGAAGCATTTTGCAATAAATACATGCACAGTACCAATGCGCATGGCTGGGAGGAAAATCACTGGTCTACGCATAGAAGCGATAGATGGAAGTTCACATTTCCTGTTACCTTCAGGAAAGGGAGACCTTACCAGATGTTCGCAGTGAAATCTCAACACCAGAGGCAGCAAGAAAAATACTTCACTTAGCACACATAGCCGATTTAATCCCTCCTCTATATCCTGAAGCTGAAATCCTACTCATGGTGGGAAGAGATGCCCCAGAGTCCATTGGCTCTGATGAAAGAATCAAAGGTCCACCAGGAACCCCAGTAGCCATTAAGATGGAACTCGGATGGGCCATAGGAGGGACGGTATATGTTGATCAATTGCAAACCCCAACCCAGGTGAGCATCTCAAAAATCTCCATTCCCAGTAATGGAACAGCACCTCACCTAAAACCACACCTAGAACACTGCACGCTTGTGACAACCAAACCTGTTTTGGAAGCAACAGTGTTCCTACAACTTAGCTTTGTCCATAGAGGACAAACAAGACAAACAATGTCTGCAGCCATGCGCGTTCTCCCTGAACACCACACACTGGGATAAGCCGCATCTGCCAGAACAAAAACAAGATTGGGAGTCATGGGATGTACTCCCAAGATGTCTCCAAAGCATGCAAATGCAGCGCTCGTATGTTCCCAACTCACCTGCCACAGTGCAAAGGAAAGAATTGTATGCTTCCTTAGATGTGTCTACGAAGGTAAATGCAGCCTTAAGATGCGTCACAGTCCACAGCGGGGAGAGCCATACTTACGTCATCTTGTTTGCAACCATAAGATGCATCAGAGTCTACAGCGGGGAGTGCTGCAGTCTCGGTGTCTTCTTTGGAAAAGTGAGGCTAACAATGCAAGAAGGCCACACCGTACCAAGGTTAGAACTATGTGGTACCGCTTTGGCTGTAAAGCTCACCAACTTGACAGCGAAGACATTGTGCCTTGAACTACAGTCTACCACCTTCTACGCAGACAGCAAGGTGATGTCAAGCTACATCTGCAAACAAAGCAGACATTTCTACATCTATGTAAGTAACAGAGTGAAAAGGATTGAAACATCTTTAAGCCCTGAACAATGGCAACATGTGCCAACAAATAAGAACTTTGTTAACCAAGTGAAGTGGCCCAACCTTGCCACACAGTTAACAGAATTGATCTGGCTAGAAAGTCTTCAGTTCTTGGCCTGTCCAAACAGACAGATGCCGCAAAGACCAAAACATTATGCACTTCCAGCTTCAGATCAACGTGCCAACCTTCAACCTCAGACACCCAGTAAACGTCAACCAATCCGCTTCAAAACCCTGTCTAAGCGGAGACACCTGAAATTAGACATAGTTTTGATCGTCTTGATCACTTGTCTTAGCATCCCAAGAATTAGCCTTGTAGGAGCCTGCAAGGACTTACTGAGTATTGAAGATATTTGTCATGATCCAATGATTGACAAATGTCTGAAGGCCAAAAATTGCCTCCCCCATGCATCTCACATGGGTGAAGCGTGCATAGGCGAAGCGTGGGAGCACATGATTGGTGCACCCCGCGAAATCATGGACTTTATGTCGTTAAAGACACATGAAGTCCTCACTACCCTGATGACAACAGTAGCAGCCCTCTTCAATACTCCATCGGTGGTTCCAACCCATCAGTTCTTGAGTATCCTGAGTTTCCTGCAGCAGCTGTTGTTCCTGATTCTTCAGTTCCAGCTGTTGTTCCTGATTCTTCAGCTCCAACTGTTCCTGAGTTTCCAGCTCAGCTGTTCCTGAGTTTCCAGATGTTCCTGATCTTGATTCTTCAGCCCCAGCTGTTCCTGTGTTTCCAGATCCAGCTGTTCATGTTTTTCCAGGTTCTTCAGTTCCAGAGTATCCTGTGAATCCAGTTCCCTTTGTTCCTGAAAAATTTTGGGCTCCAGTTTTTCTGTTCCAGATTTGGTTCCAGTTTCCTTTACAGGAAGAAGACCTTGTCTCCATGAGAGACAAGTATGCATACCAGAACTATTGGCCCATGGGACTTACGCACCGGGCTCACCCACTTGATGAACTAGTTTGCCCAGCTGAGGTCCAGATCGTGAAGCCACGCGAGTCAGGTCGTGACTCAGAGATACTTGTACCAGACCAATCACCGATTTGGTCCCGTTGCTGATGAAGACTGAACCAGAAGATCTAACCTCAAATTATGTATTGTCTTTATGCATTGTTTGATGTAACACTTGCCTTTTTTGCATAATTGTGCATGTTTTATACTTACTTTATAGTTATGCATGTTTCATACCAAGTTTTTACCTATTTAGTCACATTGAGTACTGTATACCTTAATGCTATGTTTTTTTGCTCTTTCAGTTAGTTAGTAGTGGAAATATAAATTTCCAAGTGGGGAGTATTCTGGACCGTATAGCTCTATGTAACCTTGTATAGCTCTATGTAGCCCTAACTAGAGAGCATATATCAGTACGTTAGAATATCTGGCAGTTATTGGGTTAAGTGCTGCTTTTGTTGATGGGTCAGTGGGAGGAGTTTCTAAAGGGCATTGGGAGACTTCCTGGACACAGCCACATGGGAATGCCTTTGTTCATCCAGCCTCATGGCCCCTAGCCACACGGCTTGGAGATCTTATGTTTATGCCAACATGTGATGCCTATGCAGAAGAAGAGGGGAAAATCCATTATTAATTTACCTATGGAAATGAACAGAGAGATGTAATATACAGAAGCAACAGTGTAAAAGCAGGTATTCCTCTGAATAAACATTTATCTGTTTTATAATCATTTCTATTGAGTTATCTATCTGTACTAGATTGGACAGAGAAGCAAGTTGTTCTGTCTGGAACAGTATAACCAGGATTTTTGGCTGTTTGAGTAAAAGGTATATTGTAGTTTTTGTGGACTGATTTCCCTCCAGACATCTTGTATTCCAATTTCCTCTGCCATGTCAAAAAATGTCCTAGGTAATCTTCTTCATCCGGTTTTTCCTATTTTGTTGCTTTTATAATCAGTTGTTCCATCTACTATTGCATTAAAATCTCCTACTACACAAATATTTTGGTACTCCATTTGTATTATTTTTCTATGTAGGCTTTGATAAAATTCTTTTTGATTGTTGTTTGGTGCGTAGATTGCCACTAACAATGTTTGCTTTTGATGTAGATATATTTCTATCATTACAATTCTTCCTTCTTCATCTGAGAATACCAATTTAGAATCTATTGTCTCTTTAATGTACACAGCAACCCCTCTCTTTTTTTGGTGTGCTGATGCATAATAAAGTTTCCCAATTTTTGAATACTCCAATAATTTATGGTGCTGTTCTTTTATATGTCTCTTTTGCAAACAAATTATGTCTATGTTCAATTTCTGTAATTTCCTGAAGATTTTGTTTCTTTTTGATGGAGAGTTTAGTCCATTTACATTCACTGAAAAAATTCCATTTTCTTTCTCCATTTCCATTATTTATATTTAGGTCTAATCGATCTCGTAATCCTCTGTTCTCTGGCGTTCCCTCACCTTCACCCTTCTATTCATTTTTCTCTTTCTGTTCTCCTGTTTGTATGGTTGTTCCTTGTGTCGTCTCTTCCATTTGCTTCTGTTCCTTACTCTCCCCTTGTCGTTGTTGCACTCCTTCATCTAAAATTGCTCTGTTCCTTGCTTCGAAGTCCTCTGCTTTCCAGATTGAATCCAGTCAATATCTTGTGTTGTTCCAATTTATTAAAATGCCTTCCGGCATTAGCCATCTGAAGTTTATGCCTTTGGTAATCAGCTTTGTGGTTAAGAAATGGTAGTGTCTTCAAGTGTCTTTTATTCTCGTGGGTATCTGCTTTAAAACCACAGTTTCTTTATTTTAATATTGTAATGGCTCATCTCTCACTTTTCTCAGTACTTCCTCCCTTGTTGTTTTCTTTATAAACCTTACATGTACTTCTCTTGGTAGACTGTTTTTCCTTGCGTAGCTTGAATTCATGCAAAATATTTCGTCAATCTCCATTTGGATCTCTACTCTGTCTGCCTTCAGAGCCTCTTCCAGGTCAATAATTACAACTGCTATGTTTTCTTCTCTATCCTCAGAGATATTTTGACATCTCAAATAGTGTTCTGCCTTCTCCATTTCCAGAATCTTAACTGCCTCCTCTAGATTTTGATTTGCTTGTTTTAATTTTTCATTTTCTTGTAATAACATTTCCATCTTTTTATCAATATCCTCTGGTTTATTTTCCATTTTCTGGATTCTTTGTTCATTTTTATTAATCATTTGGTTTTGCGCTTCAAATTGTGCCTTTATATTCAGGATTTCTTTGCTTAATTTCTCAAAGTTACTTTGTGTCTCTTCATGATTTTTTTGCATCATCTATTGAATCAGTTTTAGTGAGGCCTGCATTTCATTTTAGACAGTGCTTATTTTGTCATGTTGCAACATTGTTTCAATAGATCCCTGGGTTGTTGGACTAGATTGTCCCACAGAGGGTGCAGAAGAAGTTTTCTTCATAAGTCTAGTAATGTTTGATGTACTCATTTTACAGCCCACAATCTTGGGCTAAAATCCAAAATGCAAATCCACCTCCTCCAGTCAGATCTTTGATATAAAGCATTCACTTTCTCCAAATAGTGTCTGTCTAGTTTTAGCCATAGTCAACAAATATAACTATGAGAAGTCTTTTCCCTTGTAATCTCACGTCAAGGCACTTTGTTGTTTGCAGGTGTCTTTCAAGGTCATTGTTTTGGAAACACTTTTTTCTTTCTTTCTTTTCCCCCCACTGTTTGTTGGTACTGTCGTCTCTTCATTCACCACTACAAATCCTCCTATGCTCATTTATCAATATCTGATATTCTTTAAAGCGCTTTTCCCCTTTTGTAGTTACTCGCCACCTTTCTGCAGACAGGAGCCCTGAGCAGGCTACAAAATGAGCTTGTTTGGAAAAGAGAACAATGATAGTCCATATTACTGTATTACCTCTACTTTCTGGTAATTCAACAATAAAATCCATAGCTATTTCTTCCCAAGGCAATGAAGGATCAGCTACTAGTTGCAGTAACTCAGGAGGTTTCCCAGACTGTTTTTTCATGGCAGCACAAATAGCACAGCTTTTTACATAGCTTTCAATATCTTTCTTCATCCCTGGCCACCAAAACTGCCTTCAAATCAAATGTAATATTTTTAGAAATCCAAAATGACTGCCCAGATTGGCGTTGTGACTGCACTGAAGCGCCTGCAGCCAGAGAGTGTCAGAAAGGTATAATTTAAAGTCTTTCCATGCTAACCCATCCCATTGGGTCATTATAGTCTTATTTGCCTGGAACCAGGTGTCAGTTTGTAATGCTTCTTTGAGCTTCCTTCACCACTGACTATCTGAGTATGTGCATGTGTCTGGCTCCAGGTGGTTATTTGTACCGTGCATTGTGAAGAGGGAGTGATAGAGTTAACATTGTCCTCTCAGTGGCTTTTGTACTGGGGAAGTCTAGACAAGGCATCAGCCAGGAAATATTTTAGCTTGAAATTAAAACAACTGAAGTATTGTGCCCAATGGACCTATTTAGGGGACAACTTTCTGGGGGTCCTTAGGGCCTCCAGGTTCTTATGATCAGTCCACACTTTAAAAGGCACTTTGCCCCCTCTAGGAAATGGCGCTATGTTAATAATGCCCATCATACTGCAAAAGCCTCCTTTTCCCATATAGCCTACCATCTTTCGGTGTCTGTTAATTTCTTGGAGGTGTAAATACAAAGTTGTAGGTCCCCTTTTTGATTTTTCCACAGTAAAACAGCTCCCACTGCAACATCACTGGCATCAAGCTGGACTATAAACTGCTTCTCAGGATCAGGTGTTTCAAAACAGGTTCAGCAGCGAATAGTCTTTTAAGGTTTTTGAATGTCACTTGGCATTCTAGTGACCAAGGCAATGGTTGACAGGACTGTGGCATTCCCCCCCCCCTTTTTCCAGTTTTTAGCAATTTGGTGATTGGCAAAACTATCTTGGCAAATGAAGGAATGAATTGCCGGTAGAAGGTCACAAACCCTAGAAAGCTTTGAAGCTGCTTTCGGGTTCATGAAGGCTGCTATTTTAGCACAGCTTTGACCTTGGCGGGGTTCATTTCCATCCCTCACTAAAGATCCTGTATCCATGATAGTCAATTTGGGATTGATGGAACTCACCGTTAGAAAGTTTAGCATAAAGTTTGGCTTTCAATAACTTCTTTAGCACAGCTTCCAGTTTTGTCATCATGGCAGAACGGGCACAGGAAGATGGGGCTCCATCATTCACATTTGATTTCACCCTGCTAGGGGATCCTGGAAAGGATCAAAAATCGCTCCGTAGAGGTGACAAGCAAGGAGGGGACCCTCATTGATCATGGGGGGGGGGTGGCAGCCCTCCTGTTTGATCTGACGAAGCCCTCCAAACCAGTGGGGGAAAGACCAGCTACATTTGCGTAGCCAGTCCAAAGCTGCTGACAACAGAAGGCAACAAGCCTTAACAAGCAATCTTACAGCAACATGGATAAAACTGGGTGAGACCTGATCCTCTCTTTATGATTTTAAGACCTCTTCCTGAAAATCTGCCCAAAGCACTCCCCCTGATGAGAGAGGGAAAGGGAATTTCAGCCCCATTCCCTCAGGGAAAGAAAAGCAGCGAATTAATTACTTGGGGAGAATGGAGAAACCTACAAGACTAATTTGGAGTGTGTGTGTGTCTGTCTGTGTGTGTGTGTGTGTGTGTGTGTATTCTGAGGTTTTCATGGGTGTTTGTATGTAGGTCTTTGTTATTCAGGTTTTCTCCTGTGTAAAATTGGAAGTGTCTTGGCAACGTTTCGACGAAGTCCCATTCGTCATATTCAGGCTAGTGTTTTCGGCTTCTTGCTTCTAGGAGCAATGTGTGATCGTAGCTGTTTCTTCCTTTTAACTGCTAGTGGGGGTATGAACTGATTGGATGGGAGCTTGGCTGTGTTCTGATTGGGTGGAGGTGTGTTCTGATTGGTTAGGGGCTTGGCTGTCTCTGATTGGATGGGGGGTTGGCTGTGCTCTGATTGGATGGGGAAGTATTCTGTTTGAGTGGGGGCTTTGTTGTGCTCGGGTTAATCTGAGTTGCAGGGGGGTTTAAGATGGTAGGCTGCCTTGCTATTTTTTGGCTTCGCGTTTGTGGTCATGCCTCATCTTCATGGTGGGTGTCAGTTTGAATCATGTATGGATTGGAGGGGTTTAAAGTGACTAATGATGCAGCTGTGGTCTGGCTTCTGGTTTGTGGTCGTGCCTCATCATCGGTATGGCTTTGGGTTTTCTTTTTGCATGGATATGTGGTGGTGACATCCTGTGTGGTTTTCGTGAGTGTGGGTCTGGTGTCATTCTTTGTGTTAGGGACTCGTTTGTCAATAAGGGCAGGTTTCCAAATGGCTGGTAGGCGGGAGGTATCATCTCGTTTATTCACACTGTGTGGGTGTTTTTCTATCTCGATGGCTTCTCTGATTATTCTGTCATTAAAGTGTTCAGTTTTGGCGATAGTTCTGGTCTTTTTAAAGTCAATTTCATGTCCTGTGGCTTTAAGGTGTTGGACCAGGGAAGAAGTTGGTTCACTTTTTTTGACTGAGTTCTTGTGTTCTTCAATGCGTGCACTTATTCTTCTGTTGGTTTGCCTGATGTATGTGGTGGGGCAAGCGGTGCATGGGATTTCATATACTCCTTGATTTTCTAACTCAGTTTTGTCTTTGTGGTTTCTTAGGATGGTGGATATTTTTCTGTTTGTGCAGAATACAGTCTTGATGTTTTGTTTGTGGAGGATCTTGCTGATTCTGTCTGTGGTGCCTTTTATGTATGGGAGGAGGGCTTTGCCATTTTCTTGTTCTCTGTCTTGGATTTTAGTGGGGGTTTCTTTTTGGATTAGGTTGGTAATCTTATTTCTTTGGAATCCGTTGGATGTTAGTACATTAGTGAGAGTGTGTAGTTCAGTTTTTAGGTGTTGTTCATCAGCTAAGCGTTTTGTTTTGGAGATGAGTGTCTTGGCTACGGAGTTGATCTGTGCTGGGTGGTGGTGTGAGAGTGCGTGCAGATAGCGGTTTGTGTGTGTTTTCTTCTGGTAGATGGTGTTTCCTAGGGAGCCATTGGATTTCTTGTAGACTAAGACATCTAGGAAGGGAAGTTGGTTATTAGCTTCTGTTTCCATGGTGAACTGTATTTTGGGGTGTAGGCTGTTGAGGTGTGTGAGGAAGTTGTCCAGTTTTTCTTTCCCATGTGGCCAGATTATGAAGATGTCGTCTACGTATCTGAGCCAGAGTTTGGGTTTGTGATCAGATTTTTCTAGAGCTTGGGTTTCAAAGTGTTCCATGTAGAGGTTTGCAATGACAGGTGAGAGGGGTGATCCCATGGATGCTCCTTCCATTTGTTTGTATTTTTGTTCATTATAGATGAAGTATGTGTTGGATAGGCAGTGGTTGGTCAGATCTAGGATGTGTTTGGGGGGGTTATATTTGTTTTGAATAGCTGTCAAGGCTTCTTTGATTGGCACTTGGGTGAAGAGGGATATGACATCAAAGCTCACAAGTAAGTCTATGGGCTGTAAGTTTTGTTTTTTTTATGATCTCTATGAACTGGAATGAGTTTTTTACGTGCAAGGTGATGGATTCTGCATAGGGCTGTAGTTGTTTGGCGAGAAATTTGGCTAGGTTTTGTAGAGGTGAGCCTATGGAGCTGACTATGGGTCTAAGTGGGGTTCCTTCTTTGTGTATCTTGGGGAGACCATAGAGCTTAGGGCATCTGGATGATTTCTCTCTGGGAATGATTCTTTGCTGGATCTCTTCGCTAATGGGGGAGGCTTTTATTTTGGATCTGGTGGTTTTTTCCAGGTAGGTGGTGGGATCTGTGTTTAGGGGTTTGTATGTGGAGTCTTGGAGTAGGTTGGTTAATTTGGTTTGGTAGTCAGATGTGTTCATAACCACCGTGGCATTGCCCGTGTCTGCTGGTAGGATTATTATGCTGGTGTCTTCTTTCAGGTTAAGTAGTGCTGTCTGTTCCTCTTTGGATAAGTTGTTTTTGGGTGGCTTGCTGGTGCAGAGGATGTTGGTGATTTCGAGTCTGATTCTGTTAGCATCGTCGGGGTTGATTTTGGTCAGGCTGGTTTCAACTCCGCATATAATAGTTATCAAATTCAAACAACTCGCTGTCTGGAGAGCCGAAACACAGACCACCCTCAAGACAGACACACACACTAACAAATTCTGAAGACTACAAGAATGCCAGAAACAAACCCCTCCTCCCTCACAGCCACACATGAAACAAACAGTGCATAACATCTCAGATAGGATCCTCACCAAAGCTGAAACCAATGTCCTTTCCAAAGGATTCAACTTTGCAGTCGCTCCCAAACACATCCCCACTGAAACCATTATATGCAGAGTTGAAACCAGCCTGACCAAAATCAACCCCGATGACGAAAACTGCTTGGGTTTCAAAGTGTTCCATGTAGAGGTTTGCAATGACAGGTGAGAGGGGTGATCCCATGGATTCTCCTTCTGTTTGTTTGCATTTTTGTCTGTTATAGATTAAGTATGTGTTGGATAGGCAGTGGTTGGTCAGATCTAAGATGTGTTTGGGGGGGTTATATTTGTTTTGGATAGCTGTCAAGGCTTCTTTGATAGGCACTTGGGTGAAGAGGGATATGACATCGAAGCTCAGGAGTAGGTCGCTGGGCTGTAAGTTTTGTTTCTTTATGATCCCCATCCAATCAGAGCACAGCCAAGCCCCTAACCAATCAGTTCATACCCCTACTGACAGTTAAAAGGAAGAAACAGCTAAGACCACACATTGCTCCTTGAAGCACAAAGCTGAAAATACTAGCCTGAAAAAGACGAATGGGACTTCGTCGAAACGTCGCCAAGACACTTCCAATTTTACGCAGGAGAAAACCCGAATAACCAAAGACCTACATACAAACACCCGCGAAAACCTCAGAATATATATATATATATATATTGCGAATTTATAGTGTTCACAGTATGTGAGGTCTGCCTCACCCAACAGATTTTATATACATATACATATACATATACATATACATATACATATACATATACATATATATATATATATATATATATTTTCTGAGGTTTTCGCGGGTATTTGTATGTAGGTCTTTGGTTGTTCGGGTTTTCTCCCGCGTAAAGTTGGAAGTGTCTTGGCGACGTTTCGACGAAGTCCCATTCGTCATCTTCAGGCTGGTGTTTTCAGCTTCGTGCTTTGAGCAGCAATGTGTGGTCTTAGCTGTTTCTTCCTTTTAACTGCCAGTGGGGGTATGAACTGATTGGGTGGGAGCTTGGCTGTGTTCTGATTGGGTGGAGGTGTGTTCTGAATGGTTAGGGGCTTGGCTGTGCTCTGATTGGCTGGGGGAGTGTTCTGTTTGGTTGTGCTCAGGTTAGTCTGAGTTGCAGAGGGGTTTGAGATTTTGGGCTGCCTTGCTATTTTTGGCTTCGCGTTCGTGGTCGTGCTTCCTCTTCATGGAGGGTGTCAGTTTGCTTCATGTATGGATTGGAGGGGTTTAAAGTGGCTAATGATGCAGCTGTGGTCTGGCTTCTGGTTTGTGGTCGTGCCTCGTCATCGGTGTGGCTTTGGGTTTGTTTTTTGCATGGATGTGTGGTGGTGACATCCTGTGTGGTTTTTGTGAGTGTGGGTCTGGTATCATTTTTTGTGTTAGGGAGTCGTTTGTCAATAAGGGCGGGGTTTCCAAATGGCTGGTAGGCGGGAGGTATCATCTTGCTTGTTCATGCTGTGTGGGCGTTTTTCTATCTCGATGGCTTCTCTGATTATTCTGTTATTAAAATGTTCACTTTTGGCAATGGTTCTGGTATTTTTAAAGTCAATTTCATGTCCTGTGGCTTTAAGGTGTTGGACCAGGGAAGATGTTGGTTCCTCTTTTTTGACTGAGTTCTTATGTTCTTCAATGTGTGCATTTATTCTTCTGTTGGTTTGTCCGATGTATGTGGTGGGACAAGTGGTGCATGGGATTTCGTATACTCCTTGATTTTTTAATTCAATTTTATCTTTGTGGTTTCTAAGGATGGTGGATATTTTTCTGTTTGTGCAGAATGCTGTTTTGATGTTGTGTTTATGGAGGATCTTACTGATTCTGTCTGTGGTGCCTTTTATGTATGGGAGGAGGGCTTTGCCGTTTTCTTGTTCTTTGTCTTGGATTTTAGTGGGGGTTTCTTTTTGGATTAGGTTTGTAATCTTATTTCTATGGAATCCATTGGATGTTAGTACATTGGTGAGAGTGTGTAGTTCGGGTTTTAGGTGTTGTTCGTCAGCTAAGCGTTTGGTTCTGGAGATGAGTGTCTTGGCTACAGAGTTGATCTGTGCTGGGTGGTGGTGTGAGAGAGCGTGCAGATAGCGGTTTGTGTGTGTTTTCTTCTGGTAGATGGTGTGTCCTAGGGAGCCATTGGATTTCTTGTAGACTAAGACATCCAGGAAGGGAAGTTGGTTGTTAGTTCTGTTTCCATGGTGAACTGTATTTTGGGGTGTAGGCTGTTGAGGTGTGTGAGGAAGTTGTCCAGTTTTTCTTTCCCATGTGGCCAGATTATGAAGGTGTCGTCTACGTATCTGAGCCAGAGTTTGGGTTTGTGATCCGATTTTTCTAGAGCTTGGGTTTCAAAGTGTTCCATGTAGAGGTTGGCAATGACAGGTGAGAGGGGTGATCCCATGGGTGCTCCTTCTGTTTGTTTGTATTTTTGTCCATTATAGATGAAGTATGTGTTGGATAGGCAGTGGTTGGTCAGATCTAAGATGTGTTTGGGGGGGTTATATTTGTTTTGAATAGCTGTCAAGGCTTCTTTGATAGGCACTTGGGTGAAGAGGGATATGACATCGAAGCTCACTAGTAGGTCGCTGGGCTGTAAGTTTTGTTTCTTTATGATCTCTATAAACTGGAATGAGTTTTTTACGTGTGAAGTGATGGATTCTGCATAGGGCTGTAGTTGTTTGGCGAGAAATTTGGCTAGGTTTTGTAGAGGTGAGCCTATGGAGCTGACTATAGGTCTGAGTGGGGTTCCTTCTTTGTGTATCTTGGGGAGACCATAGAGTTTGGGCATCTGGATGATTTCTCTCTGGGAATGATTCTTTGCTGGATCTCTTCGCTAATGGGGGAGGCTTTTATTTTGGATCTGGTGGTTTTTTCCAGGTAGGTGGTGGGATCTGTATTTAGGGGTTTGTATGTGGAGTCTTGGAGTAGGTTGGTTAATTTGGTTTGGTAGTCAGATGTGTTCATAACCACCGTGGCGTTGCCCTTGTCTGCTGGTAGGATTATTATGCTGGTGTCTTCTTTCAGGTTACGTAGTGCTGTCTGTTCCTCTTTGGGTAAGTTGCTTTTGGGTGGCTTGCTGGTGCAGAGGATGTTGGTGATTTCGAGTCTGATTCTGTTAGCGTCGTCAGGGTTGATTTTGGTCAGGCTGCTTTCAACTCCACATATGATGGTTTCAGTGGGGATGAGTTTGGGAGCGACTGCAAAGTTGAATCCTTTGGAAAGGACATTGGTTTCGGCTTTGGTGAGGATCCTATCTAAGATGTTATGCATTGTTTGTTTCATGTGTGGCTGTGAGGGAGGAGGGGTTTGTTTCTGGCGTTCTTGTAGTCTTCGGAGTTTGTTGGTATGTGTATCTGTCTTGAGGGTGGTCTGTGTTTCGGCTCTCCAGACGGCGAGTTGTTTGGATTTGTCCCAAAGTGCGGGGTGGATCTTGTTGCTGAGTTTGAGGTGGAGTGTGAGGAGATCTTTGTTAATTCGGTCTAGGAGGAATCTTTTTGTGTGAAGTTCATTTCTGATTAGGGCCAATTCTGTTCTTTTCAGGATCCGTTTGGTGGCTGCAGAGTTGGAGTGGAATTTCAGTTGGAAACATGTGGGGATTAGATTTTGATCTCGGCAGTTGCGTAGGAATGCGAGGTCGCATAAAATGGAAGCTCTTTGGACTTCAAGTTTTTCATAGGTCCTGGTCTGATGGTGGATTTCCTCCCCGTAGAGGTTCAATATTTGTTTTCTGAGGTTTTCGTGGGTCTTTGTATGTAGGTCTTTGGTTGTTCGGGTTTTCTCCCGCGTAAAATTGGAAGTGTCTTGGCGACGTTTCGACGAAGTCCCATTCGTCATCTTCAGGCTGGTGTTTTCAGCTTCGTGCTTCGAGCAGCAATGTGTGGTCTTAGCTGTTTCTTCCTTTTAACTGCCAGTGGGGGTATGAACTGATTGGGTGGGAGCTTGGCTGTGTTCTGATTGGGTGGAGGTGTGTTCTGAATGGTTAGGGGCTTGGCTGTGCTCTGATTGGCTGGGGGAGTGTTCTGTTTGGTTGTGCTCAGGTTAGTCTGAGTTGCAGAGGGGTTTGAAGATTTTGGGCTGCCTTGCTATTTTTTGGCTTCGCGTTCGTGGTCGTGCCTCCTCTTCATGGAGGGTGTCAGTTTGCTTCATGTATGGATTGGAGGGGTTTAAAGTGGCTAATGATGCAGCTGTGGTCTGGCTTCTGGTTTGTGGTCGTGCCTCGTCATCGGTGTGGCTTTGGGTTTGTTTTTTGCGTGGATGTGTGGTGGTGACCTCCTGTGTGGTTTTTGTGAGTGTGGGTCTGGTATCATTTTTTGTGTTAGGGAGTCGTTTGTCAATAAGGGCGGGTTTCCAAATGGCTGGTAGGCGGGAGGTATCATCTCGCTTGTTCATGCTGTGTGGGCATTTTTCTATCTCGATGGCTTCTCTGATTATTCTGTTATTAAAATGTTCACTTTTGGCAATGGTTCTGGTATTTTTAAAGTCAATTTCATGTCCTGTGGCTTTAAGGTGTTGGACCAGGGAAGAGTTGTCCTAGGGAGCCATTGGATTTCTTGTAGACTAAGACATCCAGGAAGGGAAGTTGGTTGTTAGCTTCTGTTTCCATGGTGAACTGTATTTTGGGGTGTAGCTGTTAGGTGTGTGAGGAAGTTGTCCAGTTTTTCTTTCCCATGTGGCCAGATTATGAAGGGTCGTCTACGTATCTGAGCCAGAGTTTGGGTTTGTGATCCGATTTTTCTAGAGTTTGGGTTTCAAAGTGTTCCAAGGAGAGGTAGAGACACACCATCTACCAGAAGAAAACACACACAAACCGCTATCTGCACGCTCTCTCACACCACCACCCAGCACAGATCAACTCTGTAGCCAAGACACTCATCTCCAGAACAAAACGCTTAGCTGACGAACAACACCTAAAACCCGAACTACACACTCTCACCAATGTACTAACATCCAATGGATTCCATAGAAATAAGATTACAAACCTAATCCAAAAAGAAACCCCCACTAAAATCCAAGACAAAGAACAAGAAAACGGCAAAGCCCTCCTCCCATACATAAAAGGCACCACAGACAGAATCAGTAGATCCTCCATAAACACAACATCAAAACAGCATTCTGCACAAACAGAAAAATATCCACCATCCTTAGAAACCCCAAAGATAAAATTGAATTAGAAAATCAAGGAGTATACAAAATCCCATGCACCACTTGTCCCACCACATACATCGGACAAACCAACAGAAGAATAAGTGCACACATTGAAGAACATAAGAACTCAGTCAAAAAAGAGGAACCAAAATCTTCCCTGGTCCAACACCTTAAAGCCACAGGACATGAAATTGACTTTAAAAATACCAGAACTATTGCCAAAAGTGAACATGCTAATAAAAAGAATGAACATTTTAATAACAGAATAATCAGAGAAGCCATCGAGATAGAAAAACGCCCACACAGCATGAACAAGCGAGATGATACCTCCCGCCTACCAGCCATTTGGAAACCCGCCCTTATTGACAAACGACTCCCTAACACAAAAAATGATACCAGACCCACACTCACAAAAACCACACAGGAGTCACCACCACACATCCACGCAAAAAACAAACCCAAAGCCACACCGATGACGAGGCACGACCACAAACCAGAAGCCAGACCACAGCTGCATCATTAGCCACTTTAAACCCCTCCAATCCGTACATGAAGCAAACTGACACCCTCCATGAAGAGGAAGCACGACCACGAACGCGAAGGCAAAAAATAGCAAGGCAGCCCAAAATCTTAAACCCCCATGCAACTCATGACTAACGAGCACAACCCAGAGAAACACTCTCCCAGCAATCAGAGCACAGCCAACCCCCCAGCCAATCAGAGACAGTCCAACCCTCCAGCCAAGAGCAGACCAAGCCCGGTCCTCAACCAATCATTAACACACCTCCACCCAATCAGAACACAGCCAAGCTCCCACCCAATCAGTTCATACCCCCACTGGCAGTTAAAAGGAAGAAACAGCTAAGACCACACATTGCTGCTCGAAGCACGAAGCTGAAAACACCAGCCTGAAGATGACGAATGGGACTTCGTCGAAACGTCGCCAAGACACTTCCAATTTACGCGGGAGAAAACCCGAACAACCAAAGACCTTACACACCACACACACCCACACACACACAACCAACACACACACACACACTACACACACACACACACACACACAACATATATATTTATACAATATATATATATATAATATTATATATATATATTTTTCTGAGGTGTTCGCGGGTATTTGTATGTAGTGTCTTGGTTTTGTTTCGTTTCCTACAACGTAAAATTGGAAGTGTCTTGGCGACGGTTCGACGAAGTCCCATTCGTCATCTTCAGGCTGGTGTTTTCAGCTTCGTGCTTTGAGCAGCAATGTGTGGTCTTAGCTGTTTCTTCCTTTTAACTGCAAGTGGGGGTATGAACTGATTGGGTGGGAGCTTGGCTGTGTTCTGATTGGGTGGAGGTGTGTTCTGAATGGTTAGGGGCTTGGCTGTGCTCTGATTGGCTGGGGGGTTGGCTGTGCTCTGATTGGCTGGGGGGTTGGCGGTGCTCTGATTGGCTGGGGGAGTGTTCTGTTTGGTTGTGCTCAGGTTAGTCTGAGTTGCAGAGGGATTCAAGATTTTGGGCTGCCCTGCCATTCCTTGGCTTCGCGTTCGTGGTCGTGCTTCCTCTTCATGGAGGGTGTCAGTTTGCTTCATGTATGGATTGGGGGGGTTTAAAGTGGCTAATGATGCAGCTGTGGTCTGGCTTCTGGTTTGTGGTCGTGCATCATAGTCAGTGTGGCTTTGGGTTTGTTTTTTGCGTGGTGGATGTTTGGTGGTGACTCATGTGTGGTTTTGTGAGTGTGGGTTGTATAATTGTTGTGTTAGGGAGGCGTTTGTCAATGAGGGGGGGTTTCCCAAAGGCTGGTAGGCGGGGAGGTATCATACCGCTGTCATGCTGTGTGGGCGTTTTTCTATCTCGATGGCTTTTCTGATTATTCTGTTATTCAAATGTTCACTTTTGGCAATGGTTCTGGTATTTTTAAAGTCAATTTCATGTCCTGTGGCTTTAAGGTGTTGGACCAGGGAAGATGTTGGTTCCTCCTTTTTGACTGAGTTCTTATGTTCTTCAATGCGTGCACTTATTCTTCTGTTGGTTTGTCCGATGTATGTGGTGGGAAAAGTGGTGCATGGGATTTAGTATACTCCTTGATTTTCTAATTCAATTTTATCTTTGGGGTTTCTAAGGATGGTGGATATTTTTCTGTTTGTGCAGAATGCTGTTTTGATGTGTTTATGGAGGATCTTACTGATTCTGTCTGTGGTGCCTTTTATGTATGGGAGGAGGGCTTTGCCGTTTTCTTGTTCTCTGTCTTGGATTTTAGTGGGGGTTTCTTTTTGGATTAGGTTTGTAATCTTATTTCTTTGGAATCCATTGGATGTTAGTACATTGGTGAGAGTGTGTAGTTCGGTGTTTAGGTGTTGTTCGTCAGCTAAGCGTTTTGTTCTGGAGATGAGTGTCTTGGCTACAGAGTTGATCTGTGCTGGGTGGTGGTGTGAGAGAGCATGCAGATAGCGGTTGTGTGTGTTTTCTTCTGGTAGATGGTGTGTCCTAGGGAGCCATTGGATTTCTTGTAGACTAAGACATCCAGGAAGGGAAGTTGGTTGTTAGCTTCTGTTTCCATGGTGAACTGTATTTTGGGGTGTAGGCTGTTGAGGTGTGTTAGGAAGTTGTCCAGTTTTTCTTTCCCATGTGGCCAGATTATGAAGGTGTCGTCTACATATCTGAGCCAGAGTTTGGGTTTGTGATCCGATTTTTCTAGAGCTTGGGTTTCAAAGTGTTCCATGTAGAGGTGGGCAATGACAGGTGAGAGGGGTGATCCCATGGGTGCTCCTTCTGTTTGTTTGTATTTTTGTCCATTATAGATGAAGTATGTGTTGGATAGGCAGTGGTTGGTCAGATCTAAGATGTGTTTGGTGGGTTTATATTTGTTTTGGATAGCTGTCAAGGCATCTTCTTGATAGGCACTTGGGTGAAGAGGGCTATGACATCGAAGCTCACTAGTAGGTCGCTGGGCTGTAAGTTTTGTTTCTTTATGATCTCTATAAACTGGAATGAGTTTTTTACGTGTGAGGTGATGGATTCTGCATAGGGCTGTAGTTGTTTGGTGAGAAATTT
>NW_024097682.1:0-25994 GCF_016545835.1 Crotalus tigris
AACACCCTTTGAATGGTGTGGGAATATGAATGGATTTCCAGAGAAAAAAAATTGACTACAGGAACCATTTGTACTACTCAGGTGACCTTGATGATGATAAACCTCCAAGTGCCTTAATGATTCTCTAGAACAGACATGTCAAACTCGTGATGTTGTGCGATGTATCGGAGCTTTTTTGCCATTGCCGGCAATGGAGTGGGCACGGCTCTGGTATGATGAAACCGGTCTGCAGGCCAGCAGTTTGACACCCTTGCTCTAAAAGGATGCAAATAACCAGCTGTCTGCAAGGAGTATAAATCCTTGCATTCCCCACCATCCAGTCAGAGCTGAAGAAGCTTCTTGGATGAGAAGCGAAACATCTTCAAAAAAAAACAAGAAAGCTCAGTTGTCTATTTAAAAAGCACCTTTGGCATAACCATGACCTGGATGACTGAGTATCTCTGTAGACGTTTAATCAAGGAGAGAACCAACCTAGAACTAAGGAGAAATTTCTTGACAGTGAGAACAATTAATTATGAAAAGATACACACTTACTGTTTCTTTAAAACCGCTATTTTAGTCCTGTGCAAATCCACATAAAGCTTCTGGTGAAAAGATGATTCTATAAAAAAATATAGGCAGCTATTTATTTTTTTTTTAAATCTGAGAACCAGTCCCATTACAATTAAGCATCTGGGCGATACTAGAAATTCCTTTCAAATAAAATTCAGATTGAAAGAGGAGGACATTTGCTACCCGAGACTAACATTTCTACCCTCTGGATGCACAGATGAAGTTGAGCTGGGAGATATTATTTATGGGTTGTTGATCTGTTGGTCTCATGGAGTTCAGGCAATAAGTTTCTCATCTTATTTTCCTTTTGGATATTGTGACTCTTCTCATATGGACTGAGCGCCGAGGAGTGGGTGGAAGGCACATATGGTTCAGACAGATGGCTGCGCGTAGGAGAAAACATTGAAGATGAATAGGAGCCCGCCCAACTGAAGCGAGAAGGACACCGTTTCTCTGCCAATAGCAATAAGTTGCTCTGTGTCTTCTTAACCACTTGCAGCTCTGAGTAGCCTGTTTTGAGTCAATGTCTTAGTCATAATTAGTGCCGTGCAGAGAAATGCTGCAGTTGCTTCCTACCACTTCTCCTTTGATTTGCTGAAAAAGAATTGGCTTTAGACCTTCTTTCAGAGGCAACAAAAATTTCAGTGAAATGCTCATGCTGCTTCTTAAAACAACTGCCAAGGGCTGTGCATATAAATCCCTGTCTTTCACTCTTAACAAAATAACACAGTTGAAAGGGACCTTGGAGGTCTTCTAGTCCAGCCCCTTGCTCAAGCAGGAGATCTCATACCATTTCAGGCAAATGGTTGTCCTATCTCTTCTTAAAAGTCTCCTGTGATGGAGCACCCACAACTTCTGGAGGCAGGTTGTTCCACTGATTAATTGTTCTCACTGTCAAGAAAATTTTCCTTAGTTCTAGGTTGAATCTCTCCTTGATTAGTAATTAATTATCTTCAACAGTAAGCAGTTTCTATACTGTCCAGAGTCATTGGATACAGCAGTGGTTCTTAACCTTTTTGAACGAATCGCCCCCTTGAGCCAATGAGGAAGTTGATATCGCCCCCCCTCCCCCAACATAACCTCTCAATCACAACATGGGAAATAATTCTTCAATTTATGCAAACACTTTTTTTGTTTTCTTTAAAATTGTTCATCAGGACATATCGATGCAAATAATTTATTTCCAGTCTTTTCCCCATATCTCCCATAGTCTGGCCAATGGTGTGCCACTGTATGGGTAGAGGCTGCTACGCAATGCGCATGAAGATAAGCGATGCGTCTTCACATATGTATGGCGTTCTGTACTGAAGCTAGCTGGAGGAACATTTGAAAACACAATTCAATCCACTAATAGCGAGCGATCTGATGTTTTTGTACGACAGATATACAGCCATTCACTGTACGAAAAAGTCTCAAAAGTGTCCTCAAAACTTCTCGCTCCATCGCCCCCATATCACCCCCTTTTCGTTCCTTCGCCCCCGGGTCGCCCCTTTTCATTTCATCGCCCCCCTGAAAAATAAAATTGCCCCCTGGGGGGCAATATCGCCCAGGTTAAGAACCACTGGGATACAGGATGGGTGGCAAATAAATTTAACAAACAAATAAATTAATGTCCCTAATGCTTCTATTCAATCCCAAGGGGAGACATCAGGAAAAGTTTCCCCATGGGCCTTCTTCAATCATGGTGGTACCATCAACGTGGAACCCATCTTCAAGAAATCATTGAAGACTTTCTCCTCCCTCTGGATGCCTCCAGACAATCACCCATCCAATCCACCATCCATCAGATTTAGTAGCAAATTTTGAGAAGCCTTTTGTATCCAGTTTAGAAAGAAAGCATTCTAAGTATCAAATAATCTTCTACAATGGGACACAAAGGATAGGGAGCCAGGAAAGGAAATTATGAAAATTGGCATTCTCTAGGATTTCAGACAAGAGTTTTTATGAGTCTCACCTAGATTGAAACTTGAGGGTGTTCCTATTCAATCCATGGATTTTATCACGGTAGGAGGAGGCAGAGCCTGGGTGGGTGGAGTCAAGAGAGGAATCAGCCTGGAGTCATTAGTTCCCACCAACAGTCAAAGTCCAACCCCTCTTGAATTCTGTTAACCCTTATCTAGCTCCAATTTACTGACTGACTGCTGACTAGATTATTCTGTATAGGCATGAGCAATACCTCAGCTTAGCCGGAATTTAACGTGTGGTCCTCGTTCTTTAAACCTAACAATCACTGAAGAATAAGGGTCTTTAATTCAGATTTTTGAGGCTATTTTGCATTAAAACAAAGGGAAATATTGCATGGATCTACTGTAAATATCTAGTCTATGTGAGAGCCATAAATAAATAAATAAGTAAATAAATAAATAAAGCAAGAGAAAGAGAGAAAGAGAAAGAAAGAAAGAAAGAAAGAAAGAAAGAAAGAAAGAAAGAAAGAAAGGAAGGAAGGAAGGAAGGAAGGAAGGAAGGAAGGAAGGAAAGGAAGGAAGGAAGGAAAGGAAGGAAGGGAATAGGAAAGGAAAGAAGGATAGGAAAGGAAGGAAGAAGGAAGGACGGGAAGAAGGAAGGAAGGAAGGAAGGAAGGAAGGAAGAAGGAAGGAAGGAAGGAAGGAAGGAAGGAAGGAAGGAAGGAAGGAAGGAAGGAAGGCAGGAAGGAAGGAAGGAAGGAAGGAAGCTATGGTTTTCCCAGTAGTAATATATGGCTGTGAGAGTTGGACCATAAGGAAAGCTGAGCACTGAAAACTGATGCTTTCGAATTGTGGAGTTGGAGATGACCCTTGAGAGTCACTTGGACTGCAAGGAGATCCAATCAGTCAATCCTAAAGGAAGTCAACCCTGACTGTTTTTTGGAAGGACAGAGACTGAAGCTCAAATGCTTTGGCCGCTTAATGAGAAGACCTTGGAGAAGACCCTGATTGTTGTGAAAGATTGAAGGCTCTTGCTTAGGATGGCAGAGGAGGGGATGGTTAGACAGTGTCATCAAGGCAATGACAATGAATTTGGGAAAACTCCCAAAGACCGTAATGAACAAGGGGACCGTAGAGGTGTGCAGGGTTGCAAAGAATCGGACACAACTTAGCTACTGAACAAAAGGCTAGAACCCATAGTTCCTACCAGCTTTTTTTTTTTAATCATGCATGAGGACGAAGTGGTTAATGTGTGCTCCCTTGTTATACAAAATGGAATCTCTACAGGATGGACTGCCCGCGTAGTTTTTAAATGATGTGACCTCGCACGAAGACACATCGACTCAATATTGTAATTCTGGGAAATAGCTGGCTTGTTAAAAGCTTCTCTAGCCATTGGGAAGGCACGATGTTGTCATTTTATTTCATTCCATTTCGGGCTTTTTTGACGTTTGACATTGTAATTATTGTTTGTTTAAAAAAGTCTTAAGGCTCAGAAATATGTTAGGCATTCTGACCTCAATCAATGCAGAGTGAAAATGTAAATCAATATTTTTAGAGTATAGAAGAAAGTGAAAAGCAGATGATGTTTTTATGGTCCCTACCCTGTCAGATTTATTTTCTTTTTTATTTATTTTTATTTTGGGATGCAAAAGCACTTAGTTTCCTTGGTTGAAAGTATGTGGGCCACACAGATGCACAACACCAGGGATCAGACTGTAGCACTGAATACATTTCCTTGGGAATAAGTCAAACCAGATAGACACTGAATTCAGTAACATATACAGAATAACAGAGTTGGAAGGTACCTTGGAGGTCTTCTAGTCTAGCCCCCTGCTCAAGCAGGAGACCCTCTACCAGGGGTCTTCAAACTTGGCCCTTTTATGACTTGTGGACTTCAACTCCCAGAATTCCTCAGCCAGCGTGCCTGACAGGATTTTTGGGAGTTGAAGTCCACAAGTCATAAAAGGGCCAAGATTGAAGACCCCTGTTCTAAACCATTCCAGACAAATGGTTGTCCAATCTTTTCTTAGAAACCTTTGGTGTTCAAGGACCTACAACTTGTAGAGGCAAGTCAGTCTACTGATTTATTGTTCTGTCAGGAAATTTCTCCTTAGTTCCAGGTTGCTTCTCTTCTTGATGAGTTTCCATCCATTGCTTCTTGTCCAGCCTTCAGGTGCTTTGGAGAAGAGATTGACACCCCCCCCCCTCTTCTTTGTTGCAGCTTCTGAGCACACATACATCTGTAGCAGGAGTTCTCTGCAAAGATCGTAATTCCCTGCAATGCAATTGTACTCTGAAACTTTCTTGGGGCTAATTGTTGAAAAATAACACACAACATTCTGCAGGAGGGGGGAGAGGTGAAAAGAAAAGGCAAGATGGCAAAGTACCGCAAAGTCAGCTTTGATGGTATCCAGCCACCAGGTTTCCTTTTACTTTCCAAACATAATTCCAGTGAATTCCCCTGCATGATATGGCCAAAATAAGTGAGACACAGTTTCGTGATTTTGCCTTTCTGAGACATATCTGTTGTTATGAATAGAATAGAGCTGGAAGGGACCTTGGAGGTCTTCTAGTCCAGCCCCCCACTTAAGCAGGAGAACTTGTACCATCTCAGACAAGTGACTGTCTAGCCTCTTCTTAAAAATCTCCAGTGATGGAGCACCCACAATTTCTGGAGGCAAGCTGTTCCACTGGTTAATTGTCCTCACATTGACATAAATCTCATGCCCTGGCCCTCTTCCACACTGATTACTGCAATTCCCTCTACATGGGACTACCCTTGAAGAGTACCTGAAAGCTGCAATTGGCGCAGAATTTGGTGACGTGAGCAGTTTTGGATGCCACTAGGATTACTGCATTGGGTGCTGCTTTGCTTCCAGGTCCAATTTAAGATGGTGGTCATTACCTTTAAAGCCCTTCGTGGACTGAGACCAGATTATCTGAGGAACCATCTTGTCCTATGGCAGTATCCTATTCCACCCAGAAAGGCAAGGAGGGCATGTTATGGGCCATGTTAACAAGTTCAATTGCTCAGGTCTAGGAAAAGAACCTTTGCTGATATGAGAGCTATTTGGCCCAATGGAATAGCTTGCCCCAGAGCAAGGGTCCCCAAACTTTAAGACTTGTGGACTTCAATTCCCAGAATTCCTCAGACAGCCACAAGTCTTAAAGTTGCCAAGTTTGGAGACCCCAACCCCCCTCCTCTCCTGGCCTTCAGAAAGAACATTAAGCCTGGAAACCAAGATTGTTAAATGACCCTGGGATTGATTAGTGGTTTTTTTTCTCTGCCTCCTTAACTTTGTAACTATCCCTTTTCACTTTGTTTTAATCTGGCTTTTGACTTGTCTTTATCTATGGCTTTTATATCGTTTTAGTGTTTTATCTGTCAGCCTCCCAGAGGCAGGCAAGTGTGATGGACAGTATAGAAATCTGATAAATAAAATACATGCCCATCTATATGTGTAGCAAAATAAATTGATAAACAGTTATTTTTCACTGCTTCCGGTAAAAAAATAAATAAATCTTCCCTCTTCTTGTGTGATGGCCATTTTAGATACAGACTGAAAGGCTATTAAAAAGATGCATAACCTCTTTTAAATTAGAGTAGGCAAGCAATTAGAGGAAATCACAGCCTATTAACTTTTGCAAACTTACTTGAAAGACAGCAAGCACAAATACTTAAGTTTCCAAGAGTGTCATTTGACATCTAACCTGTCTAACAGGTCTTTTCATTCAGCTGGAAATAAATGTTCGAGCATATCGGGGAGGATGTTTTAATTATAGAATAATAGCCTATTTTTACATAGGGGTAAAAGCATTATTTTTTATGGGCAAACAGGGTGATTTATTAGGATTCTTTTCGCCATTCTTAGGTTAGGTCTTAGCAACCGCTTAATTAATTTGCTTTATGAAGAAATGTAGAAAGAAGGTTAGCAACCTTTTCTGGTTGACTGGGAAAGCCTCAACTTTTCTGTAAAAATTTAACCCTCCAGCTGCTGCAGCAGATAACAAACTATTTTTGGTCTCGACCCCAGCAAAATGCATCCCCAATCCTCAAAAAGAACCACACTAATGTATGTCAGACTGGCTTCTGATCAAGCCAATGAATAATTCAGATCTGGTTAGCTTTGGGCTGAGAAAATCAATTTTCAGATCAAGTGATAAAGGAAGATTACAGCAAACTTACTTTAAAAGTAAGTCAGCCAGACAAGCTTATTGGGGGGGGGGGGTTAAAACTTCCTCACAAATGAAGGCAGAATATACATGTCCCAGGATAATGTTGCAGGATCCAATCTGATAGCAGAGGTTTAGTCTTCTGAGCTTTCGGACTCATGCTGGACCCCATCCTCAGGAAACTTCTCTCTAGTAGTGTGCTTTGGGCTATTCTGTGTAATATTTATGTAGTGCCTGGTTGTGTGTGATTTTGTTGAGTGGGGTGTTGCGGGCCTGCTGTTAAATTGTCGGATTGTTGTTTTCTTGTGCTGCCAAACCCTCGGCTCCTAAATACTTGATAAGCTGGTGGTAAGTCAGCACCCCTGTTGACTGACAAGGAGCCCATTTACCAGACTTCAATAATTTCTCTGGCTGTTTTTGTCCCTGCTCAGCCAACAATCTTCGTAGCTGCAAAACTGAATGCATGTCCTTGTTCATTGCAATGTGAAGCTGTCAGTGAGTTTGGATCTCCTCGTCTGACTGCTGATTCCTTTACATTAAAATGATCGATCTGAATATTCTATTTACTGCTTTTTTTAAAGTAGGTGTAGGGTCTATAGTGTTATAAGCCATGATTCAGAGTCTGACTCTAACCTGGAAACTTGGCCACAGTTGATCTACATTGTTCACTGTTTCCGCCGTTCTTTTTAAGCCCTTTTTAAATTTGTTAGTGAAGAAAAAAGTTACAAGAATGTAACCATTTGAACATGCTGGATGAATAACATCTCCATTGCCCTGGATGTTAAGTAGTTCTTCCACATCACTCCTGGTTTAATTGCACTTATAATTATATTTTTGTTTTGTACAAAAAGGTTTATGAAAAACATAAACTGGAATATTCCTATTCCCAACTCATAATTACATTTGATTTCCTCCAGAAAATTGATTGTCATTGTTAAACATGGGTGTAATTAAAATGGGAATGGCTTTGTAGATGTCTGCCTTGTTTAAATATATTTCATAGTATGCTTTCCAGTCCCAACCCAGGAGAAGTAGGCTGTGTATAAATTTTATTTCTTATTGCTGTTACAACACAGTAACAGCCTGGTTTCTCTTTTTGTCAAATAATACTTGACATGTAAGAACTAAAGATAAAACAAAATGAATTTCCTTCAAAATCTAAACAAGGAAGACATAAATACTTGCAAAGTATATTGCAGGATGCTCTATTTATTTCTGGATAGCATAAAACAAAAATTCACTTGATCACAATGAAATGCAGTAAGGTTAGAACATATACAGGTAGTCCTTGACTTATGACCACAGTTGAGCCCAAACTGTCTTTTGCTGAGCAAGACAGTTGTTAAATCAATTTTGCCCCATGTTAGACCTTTCGTAACAATTAAGTAGATTACTACAGTTGTTAAGTTAGTAACACGGTTAAGTGAATCTGGCTTCCCCATTAACTTTGCTCGTCAGAGGGCCGCAAAAGGTGATCCCAGAATCCCAGGACACTGCAACTGTCATAAATATGAACCAGTTGCCAAGCATCCAAATTTTGATCACATGATCGTAGGAATGCTGCAATGTTCATAATTGTGAAAAACGCTCATAAGTCACCATTTTCAATCCTGCTATAATGTCAAACAGTCATTAAACAAATGGTTATAAATTGAGGACTACCTATAGTTCAAGGGTCCCCAACGCCCGGTCTGTGGACTGGTATCGGGCCACAGCATGTCAGCAACCGGCCTGCACAAACAAGCAAAGTCCCATCCGTGGGATGCAAGCAGCACACAAAACCACACACCCTCCAGTCCCTATGGAACTGGTCCCTGGTACCCAAAAGGTTGGGGACCTTTGCTGTAGTTTAATATTATTTCATTTGTAGTAGATCTTTTATTTTTGGGGTAGGCAAAAACTTTCAAGATTAGTTTCTGGAATCTGCAGATTGTTGGCTCTTGAATAACAGTGTTGGACAGAACTATTAACGCTGAGGCAGAGAAAAGAACTGCTCCAATTAGTCAAGGTAGCAAGGGAAGTAATTATTTATCTTGTGGTAGGACACTATCATATGTTCATAATAAAAAAAAAGTTAGATCTCCAACAGTGTTTCTATTTCTTTTCAGAAGCCTTTTGTTTTAGCTCTGTTGCCTGTTTTGATTGAATCAGTTCCCACTGATCCCGGAGGCCTCCTGGAATGAACAAAGGCCCGTGTTGTAGGAATGGCTTTCAATTGCTTTCATGGTTGGTGAATTACAAAAGCTCCCAGCGGCCTGGCGCTCTGCCTTCGGTACTTTGATTTTTCTCTCCTAAACCTTTCCTTTCTTTCATCCTCCGCCCTTGCCCCTATCACAAGACATCAAGCATTTCAAATGCGCATCAGATCATAATAAAATAACTAAAATCCCAAGTTTTTCACAGAACTTTTCATCCTCAGAAAAATACTGATGCTGAGGGGGGAAAAAAGAGAGAGATGCTTTTCCTGTTCTTTCTTCTTTCCTTTCCTTTTAGTTTAATTGCGAGCCGGTATATAATCCTAAACTTAGCTAAATGGTAATAACTAACCTAGTGTATCTTGGCTGAGTTTAGAAAGCTAAAGCAATTTCATTGGATAACATTTTCTCTATTGGGATGGCAACGTATTGCCAAATTTCAGGCACTAAGCGGCAAATATTGACTTCCACAATTGCTGCTGCTATTATTATTATTATTATTATTATTATTATTATTATTATTATTATTATCTTTTATTCATTAAACATGAACCTCAGTCAACTGAACATTCAAATTGGCTGGCGCTGATGGTTGACACGGGTTGCTACCAGCATCCTAGATGTTGTTGTTATTATTATTGTTGTTGTTAATTGCACAGTCAGCCAGATGTTCGGACTGGATTTGGCATTTTTGTCTACCTATTGAGTCCTTACCAAGGACCTGGGATAGGCAGATGTGGATGTTTGAATTGATGGTATTACAGATATCGTCGCAGGATGGAAGCTGTTCCTAGTAAGGCCTTCTACAATTATTATTATTGCTGTTGTTGCTATTGTTGTTGCTATTGTTGTTGTTGTTGTTATGGTCGGTTGCCCAGTCAGCCAGATGTTTAGACTAGATTTGGCATTTTTATCCACCTATTGAATCCCAAAGGGCCTGGGAAAGCAGGTTGTTTGATGGTATTAAAGGTGTCATGGCAGGATGTCAAGTCTTCCAAGTAAAACTGCCTTTGGCAGTTGTTAGGGTTCCTCACACAGTCAGCCAGATGTTTTAGACTGGATTTGGCCTTTTTATCCCACCACTAACTCCTTCCCAAGGATGTGGGATGGGCAGATGCTGTTGTTTGAGGGTGTTAAAGGTTCATCATACTGTCAGCCAGATGTTTTAGCTGCCTTTTGCATTTGTTAGGGTTGGTCACACAGTCAGCCAGATGTTTCAGATTGGATTTGGCATTTTGGTCCACTTATCCACTCCTTCCCAAGGATAAGCAGATGTTGATTGATGGTATTAAGGGTATCGTCACATGATGTAAGCTATTCTAAGGAAAGCCACCTTTTTGCAACTGACTGAAGGAGTCATTGTCAACACTGATGGTATTCAAGTAGTGCTCCAGATGTTTGGGGATTGCACCCAAGACATCTGTGACTATTGGTACTATCTTTTTTTTCTTTTGCCATGTATTATTTTCACATTATACAAGATAGTGAATCTTACACAGTCTCTGTCTTCAAGCATGGGATCCCATGAGGTTGTTTTGCTTAATTATTTTTGAATTATTTTTAATGCTATGACTTTCTATGAATTTACATCATAGTGCCCACTCTCTGAGCAGATTGCTTACCTTTGGTGGTAGAGCTGGTGGGAATTGTAGTCCAACTCACCTAGAGAGTGCCAATTTGAGTAAAACTGATTCAAAGAATTGCATATCAACTCACCTGCTGTCTACAACCTCCAGAATAGCTCCTTTGCTGAATACCTTTGTCTTCTGAATTTGTGTCCCAAAGGTGCTTTTTCAAAAGGTAACTGAATTTTGTTTTTTCCTTGAAAACATTTCACTTCTCATCCAAGAAACTTCTTCAGTTCTTCAGTTCAGTTCAGAACTGAAGAAGCTTCTTGGATGAGAAGTGAAACATCTTCAAGGAAAAAACAAAGTCCAGTTGCCTTTTGCAAAAGCACCTTTGGGACAACCATGATCTGGAGGACTTAGAACAGGGGACTACAAACTTAGCAACTTTAAGACCTGTGGACTTCAACTCCCCAAATTCCTCAATCAGCCATGATGGCTGAGGAATTCTGGAAGTTGAAGTCCACAAGTCTTAAAAGTGCCAAGTTTGAAGACCCCTGACTTAGAATCTCCACAGACTTCTGAATTTATGTGACTGACAAGCCGAAAGAAGGATTGATGAGAGACTTTTTTTTTCATAGCACCCAAATTGTGAAGTATTTGATGTCAATTCTATCAACTACTCATTCCCCTTCAAACCATTCAACTGACTATGCAGACTATAAATGGTTAATGTTGTCACCCATAACAATTGGGGGAATCAAGCTGGAGAACAATTTAGCAGCATGCATTGTACTGATATAATAGAAAGCAAAGCTACAGGCAGAGACTGAAATATTCATTTAACTTAATTCACTTAATAAGGTATAAAAGGAATTGCAACTAAATTGATATTGTTCTTATTGTCCAAATGAAAATAAATTGTGGAAGAGGAAGAATATTAGGGATGACCAGTTAATTCTACCAGACTGCAAACATCTGATAAATGTACCTGACATCAAATAAGAATTAATGAATGTTACATCATTCTTCAGGACTTCCCAACCTTCTTTCCCTTCTCCACTGTTTAATTATATTTGCTTGCTATGGCACCATACCACCATACAGTTGCAATATCTAAAGTATTTTTATGATCACACAGTAACATAACTGTTAGTGAATCTGACTCCTTCATTGAAATTGCTTGTCAGAAGGTCACAAAAGGTGATCACATGATTCCAGGACACCGCAACCATCATAAATGTGAGTCAGTGGCAAGTGCCTGAATTTTGATTGCGTGCTGCAATGGTCATAAATGTGAAAAACTGTCATAAGTCACTTTTGTAACTTTGAACAGTCACTAAATAGATGGCTGTAAGTTGAGGTCTATGTGTACATAAAAAGCTTGAGCACTTTCTGATAGACTACGTTGAAAGAAAAATCTTCATCAGGATCCCGTCCAAGCCGGGAATAAACAACATGGAGGCTGCTTTAGAAAGAAGGCTGTAGTTTATTGGAGAGGAGAGCCAAACAGAAAGATGGCTCTGGGGAAAAAAAACTTGACCACATGGAGCAAGAGTGGTGGGCTTTTATACCTTCTGGGGCTCTTGAGGTTGTTTCCTGTTCCTGTTTGAGGCTTTGTATTTCCTGTGTCATGTACTTTGACCTGAGTCTGAGTGTGCCCTTCTGGCATTCTGATGGTGGTGGGTTAATCCTATTATGTCCCAACAATCACATCCTACTTCCCTGGGGCTGGGGCTGAAGACTGTTGGGGAAATATAGTCTGTCTTTTTAATATTTCCTAAAATATTTCTTTCTCTGAATTCTTCCCACAATGACAATGCCTTATACATTGTTAAAAATATCCCTCCCTTCCTCCCTCTTTTATTCCTTCGAGAGAGAAGGAATGAAAGAGGGAGGAAGGGAGGGATATTTTTAACAATGTATACGGCACTGTCATTGTGGGAATGTGTGGGAATTTGAAAGATGGCATCTCTGGGTGATGATGACACAGCAGTTGACCATCTAGGGCAGGGGTAGGCAACCTTGGCTCTTTTATGACTCGTGGACTTCAACTCCCAGAATTCCTGAGCCAGCATGGCTCAGCTTGGAAACCTCTCCTTTTCCCCTCAGCATGGCTGGCTCAGGAATTCTGGGACTTTAAGTCCATGAGTCATAAAAGAGGCAAGGTTGCCTACCCCTGGCCTAGATGATAGGAAACTTGGCTCTTTTATGACTCGTGGACTTCAACTCCCAGAATTCCTGAGCCAGCATGGCTCAGCTTAGAAACCTCTCCCTTTCCCCTCAGCATGGCTGGCTCAGGAATTCTGGGAGTTGAAGTCCACGAGTCATAAAAGAACCAAGGTTGCCTACCCCTGGCTTAGGGGAAGTGGAAAGTAACTGAATGGATCCCAGGAGCTTGGAGGCAGAATGATGGATGAGAATTTCTGCCCATTGGAAATCACCTCAAGCATAAGCTTCCTGGAGTAAAACTCTAGGAAGGTTATGGTTGAGGTGATTTTCAAAAGATTTGGTTGAGTTTTTGAAAGAAGATTTGCATTAATTCTGCTTTGGAGCAGTAAATATGTTCAGCTCAGAGAAATGAAAAGTGCAGTGAGCATTTTGAAGAAGCACAAAATGTGCAGAAACATCCTAAAACACAATTCTCAAATAGGATTAGGATCCATGGGGATCATAGACCTTTTTCTACTTATTGTAACTAGCCCCACAGAAGCAGACTTCTACTCTCTCCCCCCAAAAAACAAAATTAGCCCAATTCCCATCCAGTTCTGTACTACCTCAAATTCCACTGAATATATGATCAATTAAGCAAACTCTTGTGCTATCTGTTCTTTTTTGTGTTGATAGGAATTAACAGAATAACAGAGTTGGAAGGGACCTTGGAGGTCTTCTAGTCCAACCCCCTGCTCAGGCACAAGACCTGCTTGTACTCTCAGCAATTATATCTTCATTTAAGTTTGTCATAAAGATTCTGAGATATGTCAAACATCTAAAGCTACAAATGTTTGATTGGCCACACCAAAAATTAAATCAAGGAAAAGTCAGGCATGATTAGTTGGTCATTTTCTTTTAAAATGAGCTTCATTCCATGGATTCACCCCTCCAGTATTAAAGCAAAACCTGAAAAAGAATCATCTCAGCTCTTGTTTTCATACTTGTTTCATTATGATAAATTGTTCCTAAAAATAAGGACAAAGGATGAAGCAGTGTCAAGCTTTTAATAGGAACTTTGATTGACAGGGTATGATAAGCCATAATATCAAGAAGATGATAGATAGATAGATAGATAGATAGATAGATAGATAGATAGATGGATGGATGGATGGATGGATGGATGGATGGATGGATGGATAGATAGATAGATAGATAGATAGATAGATAGATAGATAGATAGATAGATAGATAGATAGATAGATAGATAGATAACCTTTATTGTCATTTTTTTACTGTGGGCACAATGGCACGCATTAAAAATGAAACTGTTGGTTTAATGTTGTGCACAGAGCTATTTATTAGGGTTAGGTAGGAGAATCAAATCACCATGGCTTGTTCAAGAAACAGAGATTTAGAAATCCCGTGATGGTATTGAACGCAAATTAGATTTTTTTCATCTCGGCTCCGACCTTAGCTTTATACAACCTTCCACCGATATGAGATTAAAAATGAAATAGGTATTATGGCTATATAATCAGGAGGTGTGTTGAGGTTCCTCACCATGGATATATACAGTTAGAGATCATCCTATAAGCAGAAGATCTCCCACATTTACATCCTGTTGTCTTCCAAGATAAAATAGCATAATTGGAAGGGACCTTGGAGGTCTTCTACTCCAACCCCCTGCTAGAGCAGGAGACCCTATACCATTCTAGACAAGTGGCTGTCCAATCTCTTCTTAAAAGCCTCCAGTGATGGAGCACCCACAAAGTTCTAAAACTAAAGAGAAATATCCTAACGTTGAGAACAATTAATCACTGGAACAATTTGCCTTCAGAAGTTGTGAGTGCTTCATCACTTGAGGCTTTTAAGAAGAGACTGAACAGCTGCATAGGATATACTACTGGCTGCCCCTTGAATAACATTACCAGTAGCTGGACAGAGAAGTAGAGATTATCTTGTTTGCAATGGGACTAGTCTAGATCTTCTTCTACCATGGCGTATCGCTCTTTTTCCCCGTCTCAAGAGGGGCTGAGCTAGATCTGCCTCCTCACTGCTACTTTCTTCTTCTTCACTGGATGTTCTGGCACCTCTCGGGGGGCTGTCTGGTGGCCTCTCACGCCCCGCCCAGCGGCAAGCCAGTTTGTCCTCTTGGCAAGCCGGTCTGCTGGGCAACTTCCAGCTTTCGTTGAACGGGGCTGCAGCCATGCATTCGGCTGCAGCTTTATCACAGGAACAAAGGAGATTTTCACACAGGCTCCATCCAACACCTAAAAGGAAGGAAGAAGATTGAGACAGAGGCCGTGATTGCAGGAGATATTTGCCATCGTCGCGACATGGCCCTTGGGCTAGAGAACCAATGATGTCGAAAGGTGGGTGCAATCGAGCAATCGAATAAGGGATTCTTGATACTCTCTGAGCTTTGTTCTTTGCTTACAGACATTTCATTACCCAACCATGTGATGTCATCAGTAGCATCACTAGCATTGTCATTACCTAGTTGGGTAATGAAGCATCTGCAAGAAAATCACCAAGCCCAGAGAGCACCAAGGACTCCTCATTTCAGCCCTGACCTACAAATATTCTCTGCTATTGGCTATTGGGAATCAAAGCCCCACCTCTTTTTAAGAGTGTGCAGCGTGTGCTATAGAGACAAGACATGGTTATTTTGTTGTGGCCTGTCCGCCACCGGAGAACACCGCGACCGACTCAGAGGAGAAAGCACAGGAGTGGGCATCGGCCCCAGTGTCAGGGCCATCTGAAAGCTCCAATGGGGATGAAGGAATGGAGCTGTCACAGCCAGGGACAGAAGTGGCACCTGGGCCATCCGCCAGCCCCCTGATGGAAAGGCTGAGACCTCCATGCCTTGAGGCAAGTGATTCAGGAGAGGAGGATCACATGGGGCCAGTGATTGATGCACGGGCACGGCGGAGGCTGAGAAGAGGAGAACAGCGAGAGGCTATGGGCCGGTCCTCGGGGCAAGTTACCGCTACTAACAGAGCCCCACCCTCAGCTGTGGATAAAAGGCAGGGGCAGAGACGAATAGGTGTGGCAGACAACTATCTGTCTCCCTGCCAGTCAGATTCTGGTTTGTAAACTTGCCGGAGTTTTCCTCAGATCCTGTGGCGCTGGGAGTCGGAGCGCCTTCTAAGCATGTGCATGTTGGAAAAGAGCCCGTTTGCCTGAAGGATTCTTGCTGCAAGCATTGTGAGAGACCGAAATTAGCTCTGGGTTTTGGGAGACCCCTGCAGGGGAAAAGGCAACTAAAGACTTGAACAAGCGGTTGTGTGAAACTGCTGGTGTTCCTGAATAAAAGGAACGTTGGAGATTTATTGGTGCGCCTGTTGTGTTCGGGGAGTCGAGTCAGAACATATTTAAAGAACTAGCAAGAATCAAGGAATGAAGAAAAGCCCATTCCCACAAACACTGACAAGGCAAGCCACCTGTATATAAAGAGAGAGCAACCTACACTGCCTTCTAGGACTGAAGATGTTACCTAGTAGGGCAGGGGTGTCAAACTCAATTTCATTGAGGGCCGCATCAGCATTGCGGTTGCCCTCAGGGGGCTGGGTGGGTGTGGCCAGGGTGGGTGCAGCCTACTGGGTGGGTGTGGAGGAAGTGGGTGTGGCCTATTGGGTGGGCATGGCCAGCTCTACATTGTTTGTGTCAAGGGGGCCTGGGCAGGAGTGGGACAGATCTGAGGGTCTCTGGCAGAAGGGGGTGGGACCAAGGCAAGTGCCAAGGCATAGTCCACTGGAGGAGCCTCATAGTTCCTCTCAGGCCATGCGGGGGGGGGGGCTTATGGAGCTAAGACTGAATGCGTTTCAGCATAGATGGCCACCACAAAATTGTACATTGGCTCCCGGCCGGCCTGGGCCAGGGCCAAGGTAGCGGGGGCCGTTCCCTCACTGTTTCCAGGATGGCTTCGCGGGGCACATGAAACCACTTCGCAGGCCACATCCGGCCCCCGGGCCTCGTGTTTGACATGTCTGTAGTAGGGTAATGAAGCATCTGCAAGAAAACAACCAAGCTCAGGAAGCACCAAGGACTCCATTTGATTATTTGATTATTTTTACCATTTTGATAAATTTGGTCCACACCTCCCCCCCCCAAGGTATCCCTTCATAGTGGACTGGGGAGGTGAATTTTTAACTGTCAGAAGAAATTCTAACTCGTTTGTTGAAATTCCTTCCTTGAAGAATTTCCTGCATTGACTGCAGGAAGAGCAACGGTTAGAAAGCAGTATTGCAAGGCTAATTCTGCCAACTGCCAGCAGTTCAATCCTGACCGGCTCAAAGTTGCCTCGGCCTTTTATCTTTCTAAGATTGGTAAAATGAGGACCCAAGTTGTTGGGGGCAATATGCTGTCTTTGTAAAGCGCTTAGAGAGGGCTGTAAAGCAGGGTGAAGCGATATATAAGTCTAAGTGCTATCACTATTCACTGGAGAAAGCTGTTTTTTTTTTCTTTTCTTTTAAAAATGTTTCACTTAAGAAAGAGGTGATTCTTGGATGCTGCTATTCTCAAAACTTACATGTTGGTGTGTGATCAAAGCACACAACTTCAGATCTTGGGTTTTTTTCCGGCTGGCATCCCAGTCTTTTAACTTGTTCCAGGCAGCATTGATGGGAGAAACAACATCTGTCAGATGGAGAGGATAACAGAATTAACATTTCAAAACCATTTTCCACCTACATATTCTGCAGCATCTCATACATTGGTATAAACCTTACTGGTATCATATTTTTTAAAAAATATTTTCTCTCTTGCTTTATCATACCATATAGTTCAGGTCAAAGTATGGGACATGGACAAGAAGCAGAGTCTGCCATTAGAGGAGGTGGAGAGGGGCAAAGAGAATCATCTCTCTCTGTGATTTCTGCCAGTCTTTTAAGATCTGATAGAGTTGGGTCTACCTGGGTCTATCTGTTGCTTAGGTAACACAAGTAATAGAGCCTAGAAAGCAGACCTATTCTGGAGAAGGAAGGAAGGAAGGAAGGAAAGAAAGAAGGGAGGGAGGGAGGGAGGGAGGGAGGAGGAGGAGGAGGAGGAGGAGGAGGGAGGAGGGAGGGAGGGAGGGAGGGAGGGGAGGAAGGAAGGGAGGGAGGCAGGGAGGAGGCAGGGAGGGAAGGGGGGAGGGAGGGAGGGAGGAGGAGGAGAGGGGGGGAGGAGGGAGGGAGGGAGGGAGGGAGGGAGGAAGGAAGGGAGGGAGGCAGGGAGGGAGGCAGGGAGGGAGGAGGAGGAGGGGGGAGGGAGGGAGGAAGGAAGGAAGGAAGGAAGGAAGGAAGGAAGGAAGGAAGGAAGGAAGGAAGGAAGGAAGGAAGGAAGGAAGGAAGGAAGGAATCACTGTGACCAAATCCAGAAGCAAAATTATTTTCCAGATCTTTTCTGAAGGTTTCCTGGATGACTGAGAATTTCCATAGAAATTCCATAATAGTACAATAAGATAAACAAGGAAAAAAGAACACAACAAGAATACATCAACACAATAACATACTGAATGCAGGTAGTCCTCGAATTACAACAGTTCATTTAGTGACTGTTCAAAGTTACAACGGCACTGAAAAATGTGACTTAACACCGTTTTTCACAGTTATGGT
Organism: Crotalus tigris; assembly: GCF_016545835.1. NCBI lineage: Eukaryota > Metazoa > Chordata > Lepidosauria > Squamata > Viperidae > Crotalus > Crotalus tigris. The sequence goes on from NW_024097682.1 coordinate 18,144, forward strand.
CTTTTCAGCATGCCCAGGTTCATGTGATCAAAATTCAGATGCTTGACAACTGGTTCATACTTACAATCGTTGCTGGGTCCCGGGGGTCACAAGCAAAGTCAATGGGAAATCCAGATTCACTTAACAACCAGGTTACTAACTTATCAACTGCAGTGATTCACTTAACAACTCTGGCAAGAAAAGTGGTAAAATGAGGCAAAACTCACTTAACAAATGTCTCACTTAACAAATGAAATGTTGGGCTCAACTGTGGTTATGTCAAGGACTACCTGTACATCAATATGATACATATTGACAGTGTTTTTTTTGTAAAAACAAAAGGTGCCGGAACTCACACATGTCATACAACCTGCCTTGCCCACCCTACAAGGTTCCATCCCAAAAAGGCGCCGGAACTCCGTTCTGGGAGTTCTATGACAAAAAAAAGCCCTGCATATTGATCACAATGAATACATCAATAGAATAGAATAGAATAGAATAGAATAGAATAGAATAGAATAGAATAGAATAGAATAGAATAGAATAGATTGCGGGATGGGATGGGATGGGATGGGATGGGATGGGATAGAGTAGAGTAGAGTAGAGTAGAGTAGAGTAGAGTAGAGTAGAGTAGAGTAGAGTAGAGTATAGAGTAGAGTAGAGTAGAGTAGAGTAGAGTAGAGTAGAGTAGAGTAGTGTAGAGTAGAATAACAGAGTTGAAAGGGACCTTGGAGGTCTTCTAGTCCAACCCCGTTGAAACAAGAGACCCTATACAGTGGTGGGATCCAAATATGTGAACAACAGGTTCTCTGTGTGGATATCACTTACGGAAGTCCATTCTGGACTTGGGCAGCAAAATATTAGCTACCGGTTCTGCCGAACTGGTGCGAACCGGCTGAATCCCACCGCTGACCCTATATCATTTCAGACAAGTGGTTGTCCAATCTTTTCTTAAAAGCTTCCAGTGTAGGAGTATTTACAATATATAATATCCAATGTCCTGCCCAATACCTCTGGCTGAGTAGAAATGGGGAAACATTTCTTTTCTCTGTTACATTTTACTTTATTGTTAACCTTCAATATTTCTTTAGGTCCCCACATGTCTAGATAGAAGGGTTAAATGAACAAAATGCATGCTGCTTTAGGAGCGTATGCAATTCCTTTGTTTGCTTGGAATGTCAGTCACCTGTCCAGTTCATCAGTCGGCTGTCCTTTTCCTTCTTGTCCACAAAAGCAGCCATATAATTCGAATTCCTCTGGACACCGGTCGGTCAAGCAGTAGAGCATCTCACCCAACTGTGGAAACTCTCGCTTGAGTTTCCCATTGTCACCCCGTTGCAGAAAGGAGGAACGATCACACACTGTGGAAAGGAGATACGCATTTCACAGCTGTATTCTGTTAAGCACAGATACAGATGGCTAAAAAACACGACTATGGAATTCTCTTTTTTCCTGTGTGTCTCATAGTCCTCAAATTTTCTCCCTTGAATCTTTCAACCTTCAAGAGAAGATCTGGGCACCAGAAAAATAAGGCTGATTTGAAATAAAGAACCCATTTTCCTGGAACGGTCCATTTCACTAGCAAACAGCAGTTTTTGATGTAATTTCTGTGTGCCATTAAAAAAAATAATTAAGCCCAAGATATCTCCTAAAGGAGTGGTGTGGTGGCCTAATGGTGAAGGTGCTCACGTCCCACTGGGAAGGTTGAGAATTCAAGTAATGGCAGATGTTTCTCTCTCAGGGCACAAAGAAAAAAACTCTGCTGTTAGCTCTGCATAGATGTCAGGAAGGGCATCTGGCCAGTAAATGCTCAGCTCCATCCAGTCACCACAACTCTACCCTGAATTAAGGGATTACACGTCATGAAAGAGAGGGGATTTTTTACATCTCCTAGAGCAAAGGTCTTCAGACTTTGCCCTTTTATGACTTGTGGACTTCAACTGCCAGAATTCCTCAGCCAGCGTGCCTGGCTGAGGAATTCTGGGAGTTGAAGTCCACAAGTCATAAAAGGGCCAAGTTTGAAGACCCCTGTCCTAAAGAATTAATACACTGGTCAGTCACTTTTTTTACTTTTTTTTTCTTTAATGTACAACATGACTTTCTCATACTAACTGTTCTATTGGTCTCCTCTCTTTTCTTCCAATTAAACTATTGGGTTGAGTGAAAGCATTTCATACCTTCTCCAAAAGATTCTTCAGGAGATGGTGACTCTTCTGGAATTGTTGTAGACAACGTCACCATTTCCTCCCCAGATATCTTGAAGAGATGTCCTGGATTTTGGGTCCTAAGTTCTATTTAAAACAAAGCAGAATCCTATAGCAGTGGTGGCGAACCTATGGCATGGGTGCCAGAGGCGGCACTCAGAGCCCTCTCTGTGGGCACGCGTGCCATCACCCCAGTCCTAGGTCTTCAGCTGGGTTTTATAAAACCTTTTCACTTTAGGCCTCTGCCACCATGTGCAAAAAAAAAAAAAAAGGTTCAATCAGTCAATTTCAACTTCTTGTGGGAAAAAAAAGTTCTTGCAAAGTTGGAATTGATTGATTGAACTTTTTAGTCCCACCCAGTCTGCCATTACCACCGCAGACACGCCCACCCAATGGGCCATGCCCACCCAATGGGCCACACCCACCCAATGGGCCACACCCACCCAATGGGCCACACCCACCCGGCACTCGACGATGCATAAGTGGGTTTTGGGTTGCAGTTTGGGCACTCAGTCTCTAAAAGGTTCGCCATCACTGGCCTATACTGTTCTTGAATGAAAAACCCATGAATCTCACTTTAAATAAGTGTCTTATATATATAAAGTACTGGCTGGAAACATGCAGAAGAGACCTTCATCCTGCAGTGGACAGTCAAAAGCTAGAATGATAATGATGATATATAAAAAGTAGAGGTGCACTTTTAACATACAGTCACAGATGTGCTTGCATTGCCTTTTTTTCCTAATGAATCCTAGGACAACAGGAATTTTACTTGCCGCGGTTTGCTGGTCTTGAAAATTCTGAAGCTGGGCTGAATTCCGCTTCTGTTATGTTAATCTCAGGTGAAGTAGTTGTAGCGCTTGTTGTAGCAAAATGGCTCTCTGACAATCCTGGGAAAAGATGCAGGATTAACTCCTTTACTTTTTAATAGGAGATTCGACTCTGTATGAATTTAGATCAAGTATAAATATGTTTTTCCCCCTACCCAATCTCCTAAGTCTTGTTGTATTGCCTTATCAAGTGGGAGCGGGAAGGGATACAACTGGTAAGACAGAATGTTATAATAATAATAATTATTATTATTATTATTATTATTATTATTATTATTATTATTATTATTATTATGGATCATCGCACAGTCAGCCAGATGTTCAGACTGGATTTGGCATTTTGTCTACCTATCGAGTCCTTACCCAGGACCTGGGATAGGCAGATGTGGATGTTTGATTGTATTACAGATATCGTCGCAGGATGGAAGCAGTTCCTATAAGGCCGCCTTTTGCAATTGACTAATAGCGAATTTGTCAATGCCAATGGTGTTCAAGTGGTGCTCCAGTTGTTTTGGGATGGCACCTAAGGAGCCTATCACTATTGGTACTACCCTTGCTTGCTTTTGCCACAGTCTTTCTATTTCAAAAGCAAGCAAGGGTAGTACCAATAGTGATAGGCTCCTTAGGTGCCATCCCAATATTATTATTATTATTATTATTATTATTATTATTATTATTATTATTATTATTATTATGGATCATCGCACAGTCAGCCAGATGTTCAGACTGGATTTGGCATTTTGTCTACCTATCGAGTCCTTACCCAGGACCTGGGATAGGCAGATGTGGATGTTTGATGGTATTACAGATATCGTCGCAGGATGGAAGCAGTTCCTAGTAAGGCCGCCTTTTGCAATTGACTAATAGCAATTTGTCAATGCCAATGGTGTTCAAGTGGTGCTCCAGTTGTTTTGGATTGCACCCAAGGCGCCTATGACTATTGGTACTACCCTTGCTTGCTTTTGCCACAGTCTTTCTATTTCTATTTGTAGGTCTTTGTATTTTGTTATCTTCTCCAGTTCTTTCTCTTCTATTCTGCTGTCTCCAGGCACTGCCACATCCACTATCCAGACTTTTTGTCTTTCTTATCGACAATTGTTAAGTCTGGGGTGTTATGTTGCAGGTGCTTGTCTGTTTGAATTCTGAAGTCCCAGAGCAGTTTAATTTTATCATTTTCTATGACTTTCTCTATTTTATGATCCCACCAGTTTTTGCTTACAGGCAAATGATATTTTTTGCAGATCTTCCAATGCACCATTGTTGCTACTTTGTCATGCCGCTGCTTGTAATCAGTCTGTGCAATCTTCTTGCAACAGCTTACCAGGTGGTCCACTGTTTCTTCAGCTTCTTTGCATAGGCGGCACTTACTGTCTGTTGCTGTCTTCTCAATTTTGACTTTGTATGCATTTGTCCTTAAGGCTTGGTCTTGTGCAGCCAGAATTAGTCCCTCGGTCTCTTTCTTCAATTTTCCTGCTCTTAGCCATTGCCAGGTTTTATTATTATCTGCTTTCCCAGCTATTTTTTTCATGTATTGGCCATGTAGTGCTTTGTCTTCCCATGCCTCTATTCTGTTCTTCATTTGGTCTTTCTTGTAGGCCAGTTTGGTCTCTCCAGTAGTTAGTAAGCCTTCCTGATATACTAATTTCAGTGCATCTTCATCATTGTTCTTCAGATATTCTTCCAAAGCCATTTTTTCTTCTTCAACCATCTGATGTACTTGTAGCATTCCACGCCCACCTATTTGCCTTGGTAGATAAAGTCTATCAATGTCACTGCGTGGATGAAGGGCATGATTCATTGTCATTATTTTTCTGGTCTGCCTATCCATTGCTTTTAGTTCTGCTTGAGTCCAGTCCACTATTCCAGCTGTGTACCTAATGACTGGGATTGCCCAGGTGTTGATTGCCTTTATGGTATTTCCTCCATTGAGTTTGGACTTTAAGCTCTTCTTCACTCTCTTGATGTATTCACCTCTAATCTTTTTCTTGACTTCAGTGTGCTTGATGTTGTCAGCTTGAAGGATACCCAAGTATTTGTAGTACTCTTCCTCATCCAGACTCTTAATGTTATTTTCGTGGGTCATCTTGATTCCTTCAGTTTTCATTATTTTTCCTTGTTTGATAGTAAGTGTGGCACATTTGTCCAAGCCAAACTCCATTACAATATCTTGGCTATATATACGGACAGTGTTGAGCAGCGATTCTATTTCAGATGATGTTTTTCCATACAGCTTCAGATCATCCATGTAGAGGAGGTGGGATAGTCTAGCAGATGTTTTTGATGTTTGATATCCATGTCCTGAGTTATTCAGTATTGTTGACAGAGGAAACAGTGCAATAACAAATAGTAATGGTGATAATGAATCTCCTTGAAATATTCCTCTCTTGATATTAACCTCTCCCAGCCTCTCACCATTGATCTTCAACTGTGTCTTCCATTGTGCCATCGATCTTTGCACAAATTTTCTGATGTTTCTACTGACTCCTGTTATTTCTAGGCACTTGATTATCCAGTCATGTGGCAGAGAGTCAAATGCCTTTTTGTAGTCAATCCATGCCACATTCAGGTTGGTCTTCCTTTTCTTGCAGTTTTCCAAGATCATTTTGTCTATTAGGAGTTGATCTATTGTTCCTCTGCTATTGGGGCGGTTTCCTTTTTGCTCAGGTGGAAAGAGATTGTTTTCAACTAGATGCTGTTGTACTGCATCAGCTACCACCCCAGTTAGTAATTTGAAAGTTGTTGGTAAGCAGGTAATTGGCCTGTAGTTACCTGGTGTTGCCCCTTTTGCTGGATTTTTCATTATTAGGTAGGTTTTCCCAGTTGTTCGCCACTTTTCAATTTCTCCTCCCTGTAGTATATTGTTGAACTGCTTGGCAATGAGTGGGTGTATAACAGTTAGATGTTTCAACCAAAACCCATGCAGTTCATCTTCACCTGGTGCGGACCAATTTTTGATTTTCTTTGCTCTTTTTTCTACCATTTTTGTTGTTATTACTAGTTCTTTCATTTCAACTTCTGTTTTATTTGCATCCACCTCTTTTAACCAAGCCGCATCCTTGTTGTATTTCTTTGGGTTATCCCATATCTGCTTCCAGAACTGCACTGTTTCTTCCGTGTCAGGTACTGACTGATTCCTTGTAGTTTCTCCATTGATGGATTGGTAGAAACATTTCTGATTGGATTGAAATTGGAGGTTTTGCCTATAGTTTGCAATTCGAGCTTCATATCTACTGATTTTCCTGGCTATAGCGGTTATTTGTTGCTTTATTATTTCCAATGCTTCCTTGATCTTCCTTGTTTCTAAGTGGTATTTCTTGATTAGGTATTCTTTGGTCTTCTTGTTCTTCAGCTTCTTTTCTTTCATCTGTTCTAGCTTGCTTGCATGTGATCTTAACTTGCTGATCTTATTTTTCTAGTCTATTTTTCTGGTGCACTGTTTGTTTGTTTTTCTTCTTTGTTGATTTTGCATCCCAGGTATTCAGTTATAACTGCAGCTTTGCTGTACATTAGTTGGTTTGTTTCTTGCAGTGAATTGGTGCTTATACTTGCTATTGCAGTATTTGCATCTTTTAATGCTTGTGCTAGCTGTTTCTTTGAAACAAGCTTCAATGCAGGCAGCCTTTTTCTGTTGTTTTTGTGCTGTTCTAGATGCTCAGTTATTCTTTGTTTCAATTCTTTTATTTCTTTAGTTAGAAGGTTTTGTTCTTCCTGAGGAATAGGCGCCTGGTTTCCAAATGAGAACAGTTGTATATCTCTACTGGATTCTTTCACTTCCAACTCCCCCTGGTTTGCCTCTACATTCTGAATTACTTCTTGTAAGGCTTGGTGATTTCTTTGCCCTGGGTAAACCTTTGCAGTTCGTCCAATTCGTTTCTGTAAAATACTTTTATTTCGTGTTATAAATCGGCGTTGATTCTGCTAGTCTCTGTTCTGTTATTTCTGATTCTGGATGTTGTTCTTTCCAGAACTGGTGCATTCGTTTTAGATATCCTCTTCTTGTTGGACTTGATCTGTAGTAACAGATCATTATTTCTTTGTTTTCCATCACTGGGTATCTGCGACGGGTAAACACCTTTTCTTCCAGTAGTTCTGCAGCTGCGGGCCCTGGTTGCTCAGCCAACAGTCCTGAGTCCTGTAATCCATTTTTCACCAGATATCCAGGAACTCCAATATCTAGCACGGACCTTGTTAACCCGGGCGACGTCCGAGCCGGTATGGCATTCTGCAATTTACGTCTCACCATATTTTTTATGGTAGAGACACTCTTTGTCTGACTCCTCTGATGAGACCTGTCCAGTATGGTTGAACCTCTGGCATAGCTCTCATCTTCCTCAGAGTACACAAGCCCCACAACCACGTCAAGGTATTGCCTCACTGGGGGATTATTATTATTATTATTATTATTATTATTATTATTATTATTATTATTATTATTATTATGGATCATCGCACAGTCAGCCAGATGTTCAGACTGGATTTGGCATTTTGTCTACCTATCGAGTTCTTACCCAGGACCTGGGATAGGCAGATGGGGATGTTTGATGTTATTACAGATATCGTCGCAGGATGGAAGCAGTTCCTAATAAGGCCGCCTTTTGCAATTGACTAATAGTGAATTTGTCAATGCCAATTGTGTTCAAGTGGTGCTCCAGTTGTTTTGGGATCGCACCCAAGGAGCTTATGACTATTGGTACTATCCTTGCTTGCTTTTTGCCACAGTCTTTCTATTTCTATTTGTAGGTCTTTGTATTTTGTTATCTTCTCCAGTTCTTTCTCTTCTATTCTGCTATCTCCAGGTACTGCCACGTCCACTATCCAGACTTTTTTGTCTTTCTTAT